>NC_084759.1:201778386-202078386 GCF_028858725.1 Colius striatus
AGTCAGTCTTATTTCTTGATAAGTGTTTTCTATTACTAACATTCAATTACACTGGAAGTTATTTAGGGCAGAATGAATGTTTATACCTATGAATGTTTATTGCAGCGAGACATTTGTTCTGAAGCTACTGGAAGATGAATAATGATGCTAATAACAATAATGTATTTAAATCAGAAAATGTATTTGTTCATTTGTATTCTTAGATCTCTGATCATTGCTTCTCAAGAGTTTCTCACTTCATAATTTGACTCAACCGTATTCTTCAGACAAGCTGCTCTGATGATTTACTTAATAAGTAAGTTGCCTGCCTCAGTCAGACCTGAGAGAAAAGAAGAGGGAGAGAAAACATCAGCCAGCTAAAAAGCCAAGAGAAAGCAGGAGAGAGAAATGGTTTTGTAACCCATCTCTCCCTTTGGGCTATTCATATAAAATTGTTTATTTCAGTTCTGCAAAACTGGATCTCCCTTATTTGGAAAGACATTTCTGCTGATTTAAAGGTATTTATAGCGTACAGGCACTCTATTTGATTCACTCTGTGTTACTTATTGACACAGTAATCCTAATCTCCTTGGTATTCACTGTAAGATCAACCTACGGATTTCTTTTTGTACATCAGATGAGCTCAGTTTTGATAACCTCAGCCTTTGACAAGTGATGAGTCTGTCCCATTCTTGGAAGACAAGGTCCGGTGTAAAAAAAATCAGGTTTTCTAAGTATAATATAATTACAGAACTAATTCTATTTTTTTTTCCATTTACCTTTAAGTGTTCTTCTACATATCTAGACTTTTTTTTTTTTCTGGATAACAAGAAGAAGAAGCTAGTCTTTCACTAAATAAAAATCAATCTTTGCATAATAGGACTCTCGGAACTAGATTTGTTGAAATGATAAAGCAAATGTTGAGCTTCGTGAGCATCAGTAACATTTTATCATTAAATTCCTGTCAGATGACAGTTTGAAATAATATTTCAAAATAACTTTTCCAAGAGATTGTTTAACTAATGGAGACAATTAGACATTTATGTTTCATTGTCCTAAGGAGAAATTTAGGGACACAAGCATTTTCTTAGGAGGTCTGGGCTTTTGAAGATTTTAGCTAACAGGAATATGCTGTTGCAGCCATGTAACCACCTCTGAAAATCTGATCCCATGCCATTTTTTAAATGGAAGTATAATGGTTTTTTCAATTTATCCTTGGCACTATGGACTCTCAGCTTGATCATAATTTTATATTTAATTCTAATCAGTTCTAAAGACTGCAAGCTAGCCCTCCGCTTGGATAGTCAATTCAGCCAATTAGTACCCACTGAGTACTCAGCTTTAAATTGGTTGAAACAATTTTTTGAGTGATTTGTGCCCAGTTTCTAGACCTGTTTTCTTCTTTATACTTTTGGGGTTTTTCTGGTACCAAGCTGGAGTAAAATACCACTAGAATCTCCAAATTACCTTTTGAGTTTGAATTTCAGGACTTTTTTTTTTTTGGTTGGCTTGTTAAATTAGTGATTAAGGTCTAAATATAATTCACAACAAATACTCCACATGTACTCCAGCAATATATACACTTACTAAAAGAAAAAAATAGTAAAAGTAGTCAGAACAATTTTAGCTATTCAAATATCTAATAGTTGTTCTTTCGGTGCAAGGTCATGGGAGTTTCTAGTTCTTCACTTATGGTTTTATTGACATCACATCTGGCTTGAGTGAATTTTTCCGTATTCTATTTCAACCTCAAAAACCTCAGGACAACTACCTTAGATGGTAGAGTAATCATATAAAATATTGCTCTTATTTTACCTGGATTAGTTGTAAAGCCATGTTTGTTGAACTGAAGTGTATTAACCAGATCTCTGAGAACTGGATTTTTTGCCTTTAGGATCTTCATTGTTAAATTTCATTTGCTCTCTGGGAAATATGTCAAGATTTCTTATTATATCTTTAACATCCTTCACTCAAATTAAAATATATTCCTTTATATGTTCAGAGCAATAGAAATACCCCGAGACTTGCACAAGTTTTAACTGAACCTTTTTAACAGTATATCTTATGCAAAAGAAATGTAAGTAACAGATTTTTTTTTTCAGTAGTAAAAATAACTACTGGAAATTCTTCATTGGTGATTGTCCAACACAGCCAATTTTACAGCTTTCTACTCATAAAGTATGAGTTCTGGATGTTTGAAAATCCTCTTAAGGTAATATATCAAATTCCTAAAAATCTGTGCTGATCAGCAAGTGATGAAAACTAAAACTCTGATATTGACGTGATTTACTTAAGTTCTGACCCTAAATATATTGCTATGGTGTTTAAAAATGAGCATTTGGAGAATGCACTAGGCTTTCTTCTATTGTTCACTTCTTCAAGCGTTTATAACCTGATGCATGTATTTAACAGCCGATCAGAATAGAATTAGGGATCTTTAAAAAAGGTATTTTTTAAAAAAGGTCTGAAAAAACCTTTTATTCTTTATCTCCTCTGACTGCTTTGTGAAATTCTTAAACTAAAATATTTACCAGCAATACTACCAAAACCAACAAGAAATGATAAATATTTCATACACCTTACACTGTCTTTCCAAAAATACTCTTTTCCTTAATATTTTGGGAAGATTTGTTAGGTTTGTGATAAATATTAATTCCATGTGAAACACTTAGTGTAAGAAAGATAGTTTTCAGGTAACTGATGTATCCCCTGTGGAAAGAAAGCAACTATCTCAAGAAATGTATTTGTTTCAGAGACTGAACTTGTCATTTGGTGCCCAGTGACAGGACCAGAGACAGTGGGTATAAACTAGAATATCAGAGATTCCCTCTAGTCATAAGGAAATGATCCTGGGCAACTGTCTGTAAGTGTCCTTGAGCAAAATGACTGGACCAGTTGTCATCTGGCAATCCCTTCCAACCTCAATCATTCTGTTTCTGGTTCTGTGATTTCTTTAAGTATGTATTTTAATATTCATATTATAATATCAGAAGTGTCCTTTGCTCTTGGACATAAAAGACTTTTTTTGTCTTTTGGAAGCTTTTCCTGTAACCTCAGTAGTAATGAGGATAAATAAAAATGACTTTAAATGAAGACTCCAGTTTGTCTAATGTTGTGTAATCAAAGAGTGCCCAACTTTTCAGAGATCTGCGCTGTATTGAGTAGCATACAGACATTTCACAGCAGAGTCTGCACAATCTTAGGAAGACTTTCTTCACTTTATTATAGTAATTTTGTAATGCTACTGTCTATCTAGCTGCAATTTTACTTTGTCCTTCAACGAATTCCTCAGCATTTTATGCTGTGGCGTTTTATTCATGACTCCTAACGTAACCTTTGTAACCTTCTTCCCTCCCTGCTAGCAGCCTCCTTATGTCAATCCTCACTGTGAAATAAGAGTCTTACTGAGAGGAACTGAGGCACAGTGATAGTGTGGACTTAAGCCACAGTGATATCTCCTGGGTTTAGCTACTTCTATGTGAGAACCGCACTCACAAAACCAGTATGTTAGATGAGAAGTAACTAAAGCAGACAGGAGAAAAGGCAGAACAGAGAGTTGTAATGTAATTCTTCAACCTTGTTGATTTCTAGACCTTTGGCAACTAACTGCTTTACAGGAAGGAGTCCACTGGGAATTCACATTTTATGAAGTGGATTAATCTCATGTAACTATAGAGATGAAAGTGTGAGTTACCGAAGTCTTTTAGTCATTTGGGAATAACAGACCTAGTTTTCCTTTAAATAAAGACATAAAAGGCAATTCTAGAAAGCAATTTAGACACGTGTTTGGGATAGCTGGAATGGATCACATTCTGGAAGTACCTACTTCTCTCCATTCATAAAAGGAGGTAGGTGAATGAGTAATGTAGGAGTCTCTACGTGAGCTAGTCACCCTTGACTTCCTTGAAAAACAGGCACTTTTCAAATGCAATTTATCTGGCCAAATGTACACAAATGAATCACTCTCTATGTGAGTTTGTCTTCAATGACCATTCAGGAGCTGAAAGATATCTCTAATGTTTTATTCCTTTAATGAATCCTACCAGGAGTATTTCCATGAATTTGGCTCATTGGACTCACAATTATTTTACTTTTCTTCTTTTTCCTTTTTTTCCCCCCTTGCTTTTATTTTTCTTGTTTTTCCAGTCATTTCAGCTAAATGTGATATCCAGGTTTTCTGAAAGCTAAAATAATGTCTTAACGTATACTGTGTTGTACTCATTTTGCCTTACTCTTCGTCAAGTTGTGTTGTTGCCATTTCACAGGATCCACTCCTTTCTATTCTGTGACCTTATGAACTGTGTAGTTTTGGCAGCCATATCCCTTTCCTCTCCAGTGCTGTCATCTTGCACATCCTGTCCTATCTTCACTTTCATCTCTATTGTTTGATTGATCTATATATCTCACTGTTTTACATTCACTTAAATCTTCTGGTCTTTCCAACCATTGCTGATTTTAGAAAATCTTTGTCCATGTTTATCTCCTATTTTTTCTTCCCTCTTGCATCAGTTGTTATTAAGTCTCTATCTACAGTTCAGACTTCATAGTCTGGAAATACAACATAGGTACAGGAGACTGAGATTAACTGTTTCCATACAGTATACACCCTTCAAAAGATAAGTTTGTCTCTATTTCTGACTATATATTTATGACTATACAGTGGTCACATTTTGACTTCAGTTAGGACAAAACAGAAATAAGTTTCAAAATTTATGATATAAGTAAACGTTAATAAATTACTAAACCCTATATGTGCGGAAAACTGATATGATCTCCTTCAGAAACAAAAGATTATAGGTGGTTTCACTTCAGATACAAATATAAATGTTTTGAAATAATGGAACTACATCCATCACATATCTCTCCTCTGTTATGCACAGAAGAATAATTTGCAGTTCTATATTTTCACTCATAGGTGGCGATAGAAAATTGATATATTTATTTACCATGCTTTTCACAGAGAGTAGAGAAAGCAGAATAAACTTGTCCAGATATTTAAAGTGATTGATTTTTCTTATCTTGCATACCAGGATATTTGTAGGAGGTCATTTTGAATTGTGTCTGTACATAAAACAAACTTGTGTGTACCTCTCCCAACAAATATGTAGAAAGCAATCAGCTTTCTTTCTTTCTTTCTTTCTTTCTTTCTTTCTTTCTTTCTTTCTTTCTTTCTTTCTTTCTTTCTTTCTTTCTTTCTTTCTTCTCTTCTCTCTTTCCTTCCTTCCTTCCTTCCCTCCTTCCTTCCTTCCTTCCTTCCTTCCTTCCTTCCTTCCTTCCTTCCTTCCTTCCCTCCTTCTATCTCAGCCTCCCCCTCACCCAATCCTCCTTCTTTTCCTTCACCCAACCTCATTACTTCCCTCTTTTCCCTGTAACACTGTAATAAAAATCAGCAGTTGTCTTAATTGTTTTATAGTTCTGAATGAAAAAGAACTGAGAGAGCTCTCTGACTCTACATGCATATGTGAATACACACAGATGCTGACACCTTTTGTAATACTCCCTCCCTCACATGCATCAAAAGATACAAATGGTACTTCTCTAGTGACAATCCAAATATGTTCACTTTTCCTATTCACAGCTTCCAGAATGATGTAATGAAAAATAAACTGAACTTTATGGTAAATGCCTCAGGGTAAATGTAGCTCACATATGCCATTACAGTATCTCTTTGTTCTGTTCCTCGAAATATAGATGCCTTCATCTTGAAATACTTTCATATTAGCTTTAGCTCAGAAAAGGCAAAATAACTCTTTAAAACAAAGTAAGATAACTTTGCCTGTTTTCTCTAACAAGTTGTCATACTGAAAGGCATCTACAGTGCTTAAATTAGAACATTTCACTTAGGCTAGAAATCAGACTATGATCTTCTTTATGGTAAATCAAATATTTGGTGACTGAACTTGCCCTCTGGAATAGTTATGTGGCCCACTGGGGAAAATTGGTCTATATCACATCAATAAAATTAAAAGAATATATTTGGTTTTCATTAAATTAATAATTAAAATTAAAAGAATTTTTAAAGAAATATATACATTTATTATTTCAGAATATTAGTTAGCAGGGACATAAATATACATAACCTCTGTCTATATGTGTATGTATATATATATAGCCAATCTGTTGGCATTTAACTGAGGCATGCATGTTAAGGCAGTAATTGTACAAATCTCCTTTTACAGATGATGGATAGAGATTTTAAGAGAGCAAGTCAGACCAAAGTTGGGCTAATTCAAATTTCCTTCTGATCTAGCACAAATAAAGAAAAAATATATCAAGATTTATGTCCCACAAGCATAGACTTGTAATAGACAGAATACCTTTCAGCCATTTCCACTGTTACTACCTTGATTTAAAGATTCCATCTTAATGCTGCTAAAGCAGAACAATCTGACAGACAAGTTATTTTGGAATCATGTTTCCCACTGTGAACAGTACAGGAAGCTTTAAAATGAAGAGAGCCTAATAAACTCAGTCAAAATGTTGAAGAAAATTTTCTTTCTGACTTTACTTGGCACTGAAGACCAAGTTGGTCTTATTTTTGTCCTCAAACGTGTGGTAAAATTGTTTTGGATTGGTTTTGTTTCTTTCCTTCTGAAAAAGAAAAAATATCAAAAGATTGTGCAAATCAATTTACAAAGCATGAACAAGATGACAAGAAAATCTTCCTAAGGTGGACTTTACTCTCCTGTTTCTCCTGGAAATAAACAATCCCAGAATCCTGTAAGGGAATTATCTCAGCCCTGAGAGGCCATCACTTGCCGAGTCCAGCTGTTCTTTGGTCCTCAACTAGTTCTCAGACCAATTTTAGGGCAACTTAGTAAGTTTGTGACTGGTTTGATTTGTGCTGCAATCACGTTTTTGAAAGAGCTCCTGGGAAGACTATTTGCATACATCTTGTTGTGGAGAGTACCAGCTCCAAGATAAAAGAAAACTCTGCTGGAGAAACAAGCAATACACAAATGTCTACCTACAACAAAATGTGCATAAACTGTTCTCTCACTGGACCTCATCAGCACAGTCCAGCTGCTTTTTGTTTACAGCAAGGGCAATGTTTTCTCTTACTGGAATAAGTATGGCCAGTCTTTTGTAACAAACATTAGAACTCCCAAGAGCTCTTTCAACAAATATTTAGAAAGTTAAGCCATGGTACAGACTAAAGCCAGAACTAAGCAAAGAATCTGAGGTTGAATTTCATTTCCACTCCTAAGTTCAAGGTTGATATTTTGATTTCTGCTTTAGGTGCATCAGTTCTGATGATTGAGCTGAGAACACAATAAGCAATATTTTTTGCTCAGCTATCATATTTATCTTTCAAACTTATGAATGTACAGATAATGAAAGTATTAAGTGAACTCATTATTCACATATTAATATTAATATTAATATTAATATATTTCTTCAGCAAACAACTTTTATCAGTGTTTTGTCAAAATAAGGAACAGTGAATATTAATAAAGTATAAATGATCTACAATTTGGGCCATGCTACTTACCAGCTATGAGTAGAAATAAGCAAAATCTGAATAGAACAAGACAAAGACAGAATTAAATGGGCTGAATACAGAAATGATGACATTTTTCTACCTTAAAAATAAGGGTAGGAAAAATGAGTTTACTTTTTTCCAGAGTCTCATAATTTTTTTTTGTAAATGCTTGGGAAAAGTAACATATTTTTGCAACAGGTAAATAAATTATTCTAACAAAAAAGGAAATTCTTAGCTACAAAATATCATTCGATTAAGAAATTTCAACAAGTTTTCACAATTATGACCTTCAGACCACTGTAATAGCTAAGACAATTACATATGAGATACAAATATATGTACATTTAAATTTAAATTCGTATATTGTCCAGTATCATACCAGTCCTATGGGAACCTTTAAAACTTTTTATTTAGCTCTGAAGAAGTCACTTGGCTTTGTTAAAACTATATTTCCATCAAAATCACCTTTACCGCTGTATTTGTTAAAGAAATAGTGTTAAAGAAACTGTATAAAAGTTCCCTTTCAAGGAGTGTAGAAATTTTCATGGAGGTGAGAGAATCATCTTTGAAGGATTCTTTGTTATTTTGTGATGTTGTCTTCTCTCAGAGAACTTCAGCCCTTCTTCTGAGATAAAGGAGATGAGAACATGCCTCTGCAGCTGTAATCAAAAAGGTCGGGATCACAATATTTTCATACCTCAAGATTTTCATCCTGAATATCATAGTTATCCTTTATCTTTTTTATTTTTTTTCACCTAATCTTCTACTTCTCAGTTTTTATTTCAAAAGAAGTAAGGAAACAGGAAGAACATAGAGGGAGAACGTGGAAAATGTGAGTTCTTGGGGTCTAAAATAGTCAAAAGTCAAACTAAGATGTCCCATATAACTTATGTTTAAGATATATTTTTTAATTTTTAGGTAATGTTTGAATTGCTGGTTTGGGAATACTAAGCTTCTGACCTTCCTTTAGTTGTGAACAGGTAATCAGGGAGGTTAGGCTGCTGGTATCAGTAAGTCCAACATTCATTTAAATGAAAACCCTTTAATACGGTTTTGATAATGTGTATAATCTTCTGTTAAGATAACAGGAGAGAAATAAAGAACTAGCCCAAAGATGTGTTTAGCTCATGTTCAATTAGAACACGTCTTAAGGAAAAGTTCTTTCCTTCTATTACAAAATAGGATCAGACTTCCCACTAGGAAAGAAATCTTTTGGGATTTGTCCTAATTTCATTTTAAATCTGAAAAGTGTTTTCACATTGGCTTTCAAAAGATTAATTTCTTACATCTAAAAAACCTATACACTTTAAGATAAAAACTGAATCCATGAAAACAAGTCAGGTAGATGTCTAAATGTTAGGTTAGCTGTCTGGGAGAATGGGTAATCATAGGACAATTAATTTAAGTGGCTATTGACTTTCTGAAGAATCAACTCTTAACTTGATTTAGATGTCTTGACTTTTTTTTTGTGAAGTGAAGCCATAACAGTTTATTTGGAATTTCAAATCTCTGCCAGGTTTCAATGTTTCAAGTAATTTGATAGAAGTTAGTGGAAAATTTCCAAGGGGACACTTCAAGCTGTGCATGGGTACTTTTCTCCTGTTCAAAGCATAGTAGATTTCTCATGCACCTTGCTTGTACCAGACCCTCTCACACACTGTGATATGAATCACATAAAAAGAAATCTCAAGCTCTGTCTTTTCCTGAAGGTAGAGATTCCATGCTTCTGCATTAGGAATTAGTCTATGACACAATGAATTTTTCATGAAGCATTAAAGGGAGGGCTCTTGTAACCAAAGATTGACATTAGACAGATATCTTGAGGTCTCCATCTTATTTTTCACCATGTAACACATTTATTTGAACACAACTCTCTTCAGGGTGGAGATTTCACTTTTGCAAATGTGCTGACCTTTCCAAATTGAGTAAAAATGTGTAAATTCTAGAGATGATAAAGCACCTGAAATAACTACTAAAGCTAAAGGAAATTGTGAGTGTTCAGCATTTGTTTTACATTTTAAATTCCATTTAAGTTTTTACAGTGTAAAAGCTATTTGAGGCACTCCGAGGGATACTTCCAAAAGCTCCTTTATTCTGTGCAGCAACACAACCTCATTGCAGAAGTTAGTAGGATCTGTGCTTCTAAATCACCATCTGGTTTACATTAAAACTTAAAAAACCCCAAAACCAAAATGACCTTTAATTTTTACTTAGAGTTAATTAAAGAAAGGTGATGATTAGGCCCCCAAAATGTTGAGAAAAATGAGGCAGATAAAAAAGATTATAACAAAAACACACACAAAAAAGAAGACTTTTATGACTTCAGCAAGAAGTCAACATACCATTTTGCTAAGGGGCAGAGAAGTGAATTTAAAGTGTGACTAGCATAAGGAAAACAGAAAATGAAAGATGTCACAATTAGAGACAAGAAAATGCAAATGCCAATATTATTTCTGAGCTGTAGCAGAGATTTCTCCTGTTCATACTCAGTATTGTCCCAGCCCTATCTATGTCTAATTAAAAGCCACTAGTTTAAACACATCACAGTTGATTTATAGCAGATATGGTCAATCACAGCTGCTTAAGCCTTTTTTCACAATTTAGCCTACAGCAAAATGTTAGAATTCATGCCCTCAGCACTTCTGTGGTCAGGGATATCTTGGATTGCTATTATGTCAACATGATGAAATTGTTACAGATTTGTCTTTAATACTACAAAGTTACTCTTAAAAAGACAATGATTTAACTGGAGAGAGTTGCATTCAATGTTGGTAGTACAGTGATAAAATTAGTGAGACTCAAAAATACAACTTAGAGAGCAAGTGTAGTATTTTCTTAACAAAAGTAAGAAAAAAAATTCCAAGCTCTGGAGTTTAGTCAAGCTTAATTAATATTAATAGAACTTATTTTCCTAAGCAAAGGAAAATGTAAGGGAGTAGAAATGGTGAAAATAATTTGGAAAGAAAGTCTTGTATCTGGAACTAGAGGTACATAACTGAAAAGCTGCTGTAAGTAATGGGGTTGGTTATGGAATGATGTTGGAAAGATGTATCAAAGAGATACTGGAAAGATATCACTAAAAGTCAATGCATAGTGACATCAGGAGACAATAGCTATGATCCAGATTGCTCAAATGAGAAGGGAGTTAGGCAGTGACATTCTGCTGAAATTTCATTACAGCTGAGTCTATATTTTCATTAGAGCTCTGCTAGTTACTGTTTTTTCTGTGTACCCTTTTTTATAAAAATCAAAATGTTTGAGTTCATCTGAAAGGAGAAATGTTGGGAATTTTTTTTGCTTTCTTGCTTAAAGTCAAACAAAAAGTTTACCTCATCTAGAAAAACAATGTTTTCCTTTTAAAATCAACACCTGAATTGGAAAAATTAGAGTATTTTTGTTCATTTCTTCACTAACCTTCATCAACCTGTCCCTCTACTTAGGAGCATGCCTACCCATGCAGTCCAGGAGTGCTGAGGTCACCCATTCTCAATTTCTTGTTGCTTTCTCTCATTTGCATGAATGATATTTTCAGTAGACTATAGAAAACGCCTCAAACAAACAAGCAAAGAGACTTCCATCATGCTGCTAGTTGGATTTTCCAAGAGTCAGATATATGTCTGATACATAACATTTCTCATATTGTTTCACATTTAACTAGTTTATAGAGAGTAAAATAAATATCAGCATTGAAATAGTAGCCTCCCTGGTCATACCAATCTGAGAAAGATTACTGAGTCACAAGTCCTTTGTTTCAGGGTCTTCCATCAAGATGAGATGAGACTGTACTTTGTATTGTGCAGCTTTATAAGAAAACCCTCTTTGAGTTGATTTAGAGATGAAGACAGATGAGAACTGGGAAACAGAAACAAAAGAGAGTCCTAGACACTGTAGAATAAAGGTGGATCATCTGAGGTGTGGGGAACTCCCCCAAAAATGAGCAAGCTTTGACAAGGAAGTGGTTATTGCACCAAGCCTGTCAAGGATTCAAGAAGTGATGGACAGCACTCTTAGACATATGATTTAGTCTTAGGTAATCCTACACTGACCAGTGAGTTGCACTCATTGCTCCTTATGGTTCTCTTCCAACCTGATATATTCTATGATGCCGTGATTCTATAGTAATTCTGATTTCAAAATTCACAGATTACCTGTTGTTACACGTTGATGCAGCACTGAGATGCAGAGTACACGAGATCTTAACCCTTTAGGTCTAAGATCAAAGAAGTCTTTCTGCACACACTTCCTTTTGGCAAGAGGATAAAATTTTCTGTGACTGAATGAGAGAAAAGGGTCTAAGGTAAGAAAACTTGTTCCAATTAATTAATCTTGACCAACAAAGGGGTTAAAGTAGCTTGGATTTGATATTTATTTAGAGTTCACTGTGGATCCATAAAACCACTTCTTATTATTGAACTCATCCTGAGGTATTTCAGATGTTATTACGCTGAGAAATTTCAATACTTATGAAAAAACATGAAATGTCCCGAACAGCTTACCTGCAGATAAACTTTAACTATACTAGGCTCCTAGTACAGTTAAAGGAAATGTGATGAAAATTCAGTGCGTTGTAGAAATCAACTAATTTGCAAATTAATATTTATTGCCATTTGAGGTCCCCATGTGGATCCCATTTGTCTCACACTTGCATTTTCATGTCCCTTATAGGACTTATGTACTGTTTGTCCAAGCGATGCAAACTGCTAAGTACTCTAGCTTGTCTCCCTGATAGAGTTATCTGTGTTTCTCAGATTATCAGCTCACCTTGAAGTAGCTATCTAGAGTGACATCCAGTTGACTAAATACAGTCTTGTGTCATTTTAGATTCTGAGAAATATCTTACTTGGCCTCTAGCTGTTGCTTAACTTAGAATTGTCTCCCATAAAGCCTATGTTACTTGTGTCAGTCCAATGGGAATACCTTAGGCATTTAAAAAATCCCAGATATTTAAGCTTCAGAAAGATTAAGTGGTTGTATTCTATCCTTAAAGGCTGGTCAACTAAATAGATCTCTAGATAAAATGTCTGTTGTTTGTATCTATCAGGAAATGAAATACTCAGCTCACATATGGACACCTAAATATAGGATCTTTAATCTTAAATGAGATCCCATCCCTAGGAATTGTTGATGAGTCATTAGAATTTTACATATTTACCATGAGCATGCTGGCTACTTGAAAAAAAAAAAAAATTATTCCTTTCTCCTGTTTGATATATCTTGATCTCAGTGAAGAATGCAGAATTTTAAGTATAATGATTTAAAAAAATGTTTATACAGACCATAATTAATTTCTCAGTAACAGAACTGGATGTATATTGCAGGTCAAGGGATCATGCAACCAATGTTTAACTGAAGCTCACTCCTGGTGATGGGAAAGCAATCTCTCGTAGTAAAATATTTATCAGGGCTGCATATTAGCAACTTATCATAGCATAACATTCCTAAGCAATAAATTAAATAAATAAATACATATTTGACAAAGAAAATGTACATTTTCTGTGGAATGTCAAATAGTAGGCTTTTACTCATCATCCATTTTTGATGGAAAGTCTCTTTGCCTTTTGTAATATCCAATGCATTTAGATAGCTAGAAATTTTCACTTAAACTAGAGGAGTTGATCCTTCCTGAACCTGTGCCACTAATATCTAAAATATCTAATGTGTCATTCTCAGGTGGATATTTTCCCTCTTCTTTTAATATACTCAGGAAATACTTGAAGAAACTGTTTTGAATCTATCAGTAGTTCTATCCAGCCATGCATCAGTGTCAAATGTCCCATTACAAAAGAAGCTGTGAGAGAAGCCAGACAAAGACAACTATAATCTTGTAAATCAAAGCCATCAAAGCTTTGAGTTCAGGTCAGGACATGGCATTGGAAGCATTTCCTAGCTCAGATATGTGTCCCTCCTTTAGAGAACAGAGTGAAAACAACAGTTCTCCTCTACTGCACCATTTAGAAATTTTGGTCTTAAGACTATTGCCTCATATGAGAGATCAGGGTCAGCAACTTTAATTTTTTGAGATTAAAATTTTAATTCTGTTTTGGTATTACTGTTTTGAGGACTACTGTTAATCTACACAATGAATTTGTTTACAGACCATCACAAGGATCTTCACCAGACAGTCAGTCAAAGAACAGGATATCTTTTTTTAAAACAACATTTTTGAAAACAAATATTAAAATTGAGAAGCTGAAGCAAAACAGATACCCTAAGAAATCAACATGTTTTCTTTTCTCTATATGAGATCAGAAGACAAAAGCATCCCGATCGTGAAAAAAATAATCACATAAAGACTTGGATGGAATAAAATAGATTTTATTTGGGCTTGGATTGCAATAGGTAAGAGAGATTGAATTTGAAGGAAAATTGTAGTCTTGAAATAAATTAAGAAGGAGGACACCATTGAAAGAAGGATGCAAGTATCTTTCAAAGGGAGCTTTGTAATATTTGGAAGAATAAAAGAATCATTCAATACTTAACTAAAATGTATTGAGATTCCAGCCCTTTTGAGGTTTGTCTATCTCTAGCCTTAGTTACAGTGAAATTCCTTGACAACAGTAATAAAGCATTTATACTGAGAGTCTTGACTTGTGCCCACCTGAAACATTCTTCTTCTATTGACTTAGAAAGCTTTGGGGGCAAAAATTGTGTGAAGCAATGAGGCTATTCAATATTAGACAAAGGGATAAAGCATACAATACTGGAGACATATTTTCCCTTTGCCTATGAAATGTTTCAAGTGAAAACTGCTTCTTTCAACACTATAGACCTTGTGGGAAATGACCTGTACACTGGATAAGTTGACAGGCACAGTAGGGGATTTCATTACACCTCAGAATTTGACTGGCACAACCAGCTCTCTCTGGCTCTCTGTAACCCCTGGCAAGTGCTTGGAATTGAATCTGTAAATGTTAATCAATATTTCAGGCCTATTAAATAAAGAAAGGCATTGTGGAAATCAAAGCACTAACGGCTAGCATGGTGCTATACAATGACTTCCAGGCCATCAAAAACCTTGTAGGGAGCAAAAGAGCAAATATTTTAATAAAACAATTACCTCTACAATTTCAAACCTGCAGAAGAATGTTACATCTCCAACCTTATCACACTAACTTAATTTTCGTTTCAAACAGGTCAATGAACAGGAGTAACTCAATACAGATATTTAATGAGTCTTTAAGAAGCTATTCTAAATCTTTGAGGAAGTAAAGGAATGTCATATGTTTAAAAAGTTTGCAAGTACATCCATTTCTTCTCAAAGATGAAATGGGGCAGAACTGGACCCAAAGCCTAAGGGAGTCTCACCATTGATTTTAGTAGATACAGACACTGAGTGAGATTCATGTGGGTGGGACTGATTTAACAGAGCTATGGATAGCCACACCATAGGTAACTGAGGTTGAGCTGATCACCTGAGGCTCACTTTGGAGAGAAATGAGAACTTCTGGAGTGCAATTTATTTTGTGCTAAAGTCAACATCTAAAATAGGTCAAATGAATTGCACTTTAAAGCCCTCCAGTCTCCAAAGTAATTGCAAGGAGAGCTGTAGGTAGCCAAAGAAACTAAGTATCAGACATCCAAAGTCAGATGAGATAAATCACTACATCCTTGCATATCTAGTTGTGTATGGATATAAACCAGACTGCAAAAGGTAAGTGAACCTATGGTATCTTCAGGCAAGTGTGCAAAAGGGTACCAAAACAGCAATGTTAAATAGTTTCAAGATTTTTACATGTTTCCCTGTGTTCACTCACTAAGTGAAAAAATATTTCTAGTTTTTTCTCCCCTTTGCAAAAAAAAAATCCATCTGTCCAGCCCAAAAGTGGTAACATGCTGCAGTATGAAGTAGCAGCTTTTAATTTCTTAATTGAATGAATAGCATAGGGGCTAAAGGTGTGGAAAGCTACAGATCCTTGCAAGGAGTGGCATATTATGGCATATCCCTGCGGGGTGGTGGAGGATAGTGTTCATAGGAGACCTTCAGATCCCCTTCCTCCTAGTCTTCATGCAACCAAAGGGATAGAAAGATGTAGAGCACTACACTCGTACTTGTCATAGCTTCAGCTCTGACTCTTGAAACTTAAGTCTTAATAATTTCCTTTCTTTTTATTTCCATGTTCTCTCTCCTTTGTTAAATACAGCACCTGGTATTTACAGCTTTCTTCAGCCTGCTCCTAATCTAATGAGACTGCAGAAAGTTTGCCTGCAAACTCCCACTCCTTCTGTCAGCTTGATTGTCTGGGGATGCCTTGTGGAGTTATCCATGCTCTATCACTACCTCCTGCTTCCTCACCTTCTTTCCCCTTTCCTTAGCTGAGATGTGCTTGCCTGTCAACTTTCTTCATGTCATTCCTGCTGAGTTGTGTAAGATATAAAAAGCTGTAAAAGTACATTTAATTTACTAGTGTTATAACATAGGCCTTCCCCCATCATGTTATAACTATCACCACTGTAATTTGAGAATGTGTCATATTCTCACAATGACAGAGCAAGTTCTCCCTGCGGTGCTCTGGTTTTCCTTTCTCTTCAGGTCTGGATGAAAGACATGAAGACTGGAAAAGGTAGCTTTAATCTCCAGTAAACATGAAAAGGTTTTGAGGCTGTGCAATCAGAGTAGGTCATGCAGGTTGTGAGAATACTCCTTCTAGAGGGCAAAGCCATTGATGGTGCCTTCATGGGAACCAACATAAAATGTTCTCTCAGGAAAGCTTTTGATGAAAATGTCATGAGAATGGTTACTGAAAAGCTATCTCTGTGAAAAGTGACTGCTGCAATGATAAATACATAAGCTGAATTGTAGCAAGTCATGGACATTTCGAATCGGGCTAGAAACCTGGTGAGGATGGTATCTGTGTGGTCTGGTGCTTATATGCTGACTACGATAAAGATCTTACATACAGACCTCCTTTAAAACAACAAAAACCTTGACAAATTAACTAGTACAGTGTTCCATGAGGTCTGTAGAAAGACATGCAGTATGAATGCAAGCACCATTTCAGATAAAAGGTGGCACCAAAATTGTCATGGATATCAAATACTTGAGGTACACATTTTTAGAGGAGATTGAGTAAATGACTGATGGGAGTACCTAACTTAAGGAACATGAGCTGCACAACAGCCTAAATGAAGCACTATTCTTCATAGAACATGGGTTTTACCATGCTTCGATCATATATCTTCAAGTACATGGAAAGATAAGCAGTCTTGTCAAATGGATGAGGTGGCACACAGTGTGACAATTCTGTTAAATTCAGTGGCATGAACCGGGCCTGGCTATCTATATCCCTTCTCTGTTTCAGTTGTGCACAATAGTTTTCCTCTCTTTGTGACTCAAACTATTGAAAGGGGACTTTGTAAAATAGATACTATCCTCTTTTTCAGGGTTAGCTAGCTGTTGTACATGAATCATTGATTATAAGATTAAAACATGCCTGCAGCACTTAACTAGAGATCTGATTCACTCATAGCAAGAAGGAGTAAGATCCTCAAAGTCAGGGTAACAGCTAAATGACACTGGGATGCGTTCTGGTGAAAAACAAGTTTCTGTGAGGGCTGGGGCTTTGCTAGACAGGCCTGAAAAATCTGATTAGATTTTCGTACCTGTAAGATGGTTATACAGTGCAGTATTTATGGAGAACAGAGTTTACTATTGTCTTCATTCCTGATTTCACCATAAAATCTGTCATGTTTGATCTCTGTATGTAGTTGTGTAATAGGGTGACTGCTTAAAAGACTTCCTCTATATTTAAAATTTAGAAAACTTTATGCTGTTTTCAGAAGGATACTCTATAAAAATGCAGACTGTAAGGAACAGGGAAACAAATTAGGTAGCAAAATATATTTTCCAGCAAGGAATATGGAGAGATGATGCAAGCCCTAGGAAGTCTCTGAGTTCATTGTAAAGAAGATTTGATTTTACATATCACACATTCGAAGAATATTCCCAAGGATTTAGTGGTCAGGTTTTTCTTTGATTTCAATCTGCATTAGCATATGTGAGCCAAAAGGATAGTTCTTTGTATTTTACATATCTAGCATTGTTTGGGTTTGTTGATGGATTTTTTATCTGATTTTTTGCCTTGTCCTTGTAGGTCTCAGTCAAACGAAAAAAAAAAACAAACCAACACTCTTCCTGCTTTTTTTAGCAGTCTGCATCCTAACATTTACTGCTAAACTAAATGACACATTGATGACAAAAATTTCAGCAGGAAATGAAACAGTGTTGCCTGTTCCCAGGCTTTCCAAATAATGTTGCTGACAAGCCTGTTCATGGCTATCCCCAAGCCTTTCTCTGTTATTTGGCTTGATTTTTGATAAATCACAGTAAAAGTGTTGAATTGGGACAGGACCCCAGTGTACTGACATGTACCAAAGGGTGATGAGATTTGGAGTAAGTATTAAAAAACTGTATGATATTTCCCCATCTGCACCTTTTATATAAGGGAAAGTAATAACCACAAAATACAATGATACTGCTGCAAAAGAACCATTTAAAAAATAATATGAGAAATATGGGATTCAGAACAGTTATATGTAATCCACTTTAAAATGTTGAATGCTGGGACTAGGACAAGGACTTTATGGATTAAAGTAAGTTGTTAAAAAGTTATTTCATCATTATAGGTATGAGCTTCCTTTCTTTAGGAAGACAGATTTTAAAATTATTTTTGCTTCAGAGAGTTACTGAGTGAAACTCATATAATGATACCAACTGTCAAACTTATCATGTCTCAATTATATTAACACCTTCTTTTGAAGTTCCTAACATGTAAAATGCAATTTACCTTAAAGGGTTTCAACACTTACTGAAAGGAATTCAAGAGTAGAGAAATGTTGCATTTCAGCATGTGCTTCAGAGAGTTCAGGAGGTTTCTCTGTTGCTGCTTAGAAATCTTATATGCTAGGGAAACTGGTAGTGTACTCTAGTAATAACAGAAAAAGGGGGGGGGGGGAAGAAAAATCACTGTTTATTTGAGAGGTTTGGAAATGTCGAAATGTAATGTGGATGATGATCCAAGAGATCAGCAAAGTAGGTCAGTACTAAACTAGCCTCAATTAAAATTTGGTAAAAAAATGTGTAGTTTAAATTCAGTGTCGCTGTATGAACTCTGATTCCTGTCTTCATTTTTTCACCTTCTAAACCCAAGAGATCTCTGCTGAAATGAAAAGGAAAACCATCTTTGCAAAACCTGTCCATGAGGGAGAAAATACAAATGAGGTTTTTTAGTTATTTCTCATAGTTTAACTGTTTTGAATAGGTTTATATCACTATTTGGCTGCAGCTAATATGTAAGCTCTTGTAAACACACAAAACTTCAGTGTTTCTACTGTGATATTACTGTATTGTTGAACCTGATATTGGAAATGATAACACTCATGGGATGTAGATATTTGGGATTAGGTGATTCATCTTTGGAAATAAGAAAAAGCTGTATAAGTGTTTTAGTTTCATACCAGTAAAACTGAAATAAAGCACATAGAGTTAGGCCCCTATCTGAAACAAGCTTCTGAGAACAAAATCAATATTTACAATAGATCATAAATCGTTACTTAAATAGTTGATAGGAAACTTCTTGAGATTGTTTTTTTTTTAGTCTCCATTGTATTTCAAAGATCTTAATTATCCCACATGAATACCCTGCCACTCATATTGTCTTAGGCAAAAAAACCTTGTTTTCTTCCATTTCTGAATAGATAGTCTTATATTTAACAGGAATGTCAGGTTTTCAGGGAGCTGGAAATGTTTACTATTGTAATTGCTCCTTTCAGTTTCATTCCAAAATGAACACCTAAAAATTCAGAAGGATTCAAATCCCAGAGTAATTCTGGAAATCTTAGCAATTAGCTTTCAACAACAAACCTCACAAATCTACTTTTAGAGCATTCTTCCAATAGTTTCTACCTTCGAAATCACGATTCTGCAACTGAAGTGGAAGCTCTTTGAAAGCAATTCTTCTCTTCCCTAGGTACAAATGAGCTATTTATTTATGACTGAAGAAGTGTTTTCCTGTTCAGCTATCTTTTTTATACATATAGTTAAGTTATAAATAACTGCCGTAACAAAGCCTTAGGCTTCTGAGCTCCAAATAAGGCTGAATGCACTTCATGAGAAGCAGAACATCTTTGGACAAAATGCCTAGAACGGCAACAACAAAGACAAGTGGATTATGCAATCTGAACACAAACAAGCCTCTTCTCCTGCTTTATATCGCTGTCCATTGAATTCTGCATCATGCACAAACACAGCATGCTTTCAAACTTAGCTCTAATGTGTCATTGTCATTACCTTGTGCTGCATTATTTACTACTGCTATGTAAGATTTCTATGGGGAATATTTCACAGCTGAGAAAGATCTTGTTTTGTTTTGGGTAAATGTACAATAATTTTTGTTTCCAAAGACCAAAGGCAATAAAACAAAGAGACTGACATTTTCCTGTCCAATTGTGCTCATGTTTTTTCCCCTCACACACCCTTTTCCACAGTTTTTTGAATGAGTAGGCCAAGCTTAATACTGCTGAACTGATAAAGCTAAGGCCTGTCTTTATTGAAAACCATTATTTTAATCTCTTAAAGAGCCATCTAGTTCTTTATAGACAGGGGATAACCTTGAGTTCTCAACATAATCCTGTGGTATAGCAACATCAAGTGATTAATATTGAACAGCAAATGAAGATCTCCCATCTTTAAAAGCTGATTTTGCTTGTTTCAATGGCTTTTAAGACTTTCTTATATTAACAAATTCTGACTGTGTTTCCACATGTGTGCATCCAGCAAATAAGAATGTATTTAGTCATTAAACAAATGATACGCAATATCAGAAGTTGCATGAGCACCCAGTCTTGTAGGGAAAAAAAAGGCATAAACCAATGTTTATTACCTTTGAAATCAGCAGAAATGGAGAAATTCTGTTACTTTTGTTTTTACTGAGGCTTGACTCAAGAAGTTTAAGGCAATTGGTGAATAAAACAGTGGCAAAAGCTTTTGCAATCTACTGATGATCACATAATACAGATAAGGCAGTAGATACAGATGTCATTATAAGTAGAAATTGAATAGCAAAGACAGAAATTTATGTCATATCTGATAGAGCTTTTCTCTGTTCTGATCTCTCCTAGCTTTGTTGCCTCTCCTAATTTTCATTGCAGTAGTATTTCAGTTGTAAACCACACATTTGCCTACATTAGTGTGCCTGAATTTTGACATCCAGGAAAATTTCAATAGAAAATGCAGACTAAATTTAAAGACATGCAGTTCTAGGAAGCAGATATGATGAACTGGCCTTATCGGAAGCTAAAACCCTATTTAATTTCGTTGAAGGAGACTTAATC
The DNA here is from genome assembly GCF_028858725.1 of Colius striatus. Lineage (NCBI taxonomy): Eukaryota > Metazoa > Chordata > Aves > Coliiformes > Coliidae > Colius > Colius striatus. The sequence continues at coordinate 201,799,178 of NC_084759.1, forward strand.
TGTTTGTATAGATGTGTGATGCATAATCATAGAATCATAGAATGGTAGGGGTTGGAAGGGACCTTTAGAGATATAATCTGTACAGAAAAATACAGAGATATAATAGAGATAGAGATATAATCTGCACAGAAAAATAGTGATCTACAAAGATTATGACTTTGAAGAATAAAAGTATGATGGATACCTTTAATAGTATGTGTAATGGACCTGATGAACCCTCAAAGTGTCTTTAATATATGATTGACTTGCACATAGTTCACTAAGATGGTCAGGACACAGACCACTTAGCAGCATGGTCAGAGCTGAGTGAGATATGTTATGAATTCCAGCTACCAGTAGGATGTTCTGGGATGTCATCCAGACAATTTCTAGGAGGGAAAGTAAGATCTGCCTGGTATGTATCTTGATTCTAATGGTCATTAGTTTGATCATTGAGTTTCCATGCTTCAGAAATGGCTTTACGTTGACTGCTGAGTTCTGCATTGCCCCACTTTTTCTAGCTAAATGACAAAGATCTCTTTAACCTATAATCACAAGAGCAATAACCTCCATTGCTGTGATAATTCTGTGATAATGCCGTGATGTACGTGCTTTGCAAAAGACCCTAGACTCAGATGATTTGATGTCTGTCTTTTCTTATTCTCAGATGGTATGCTTGAGTTGTTTGTAGGGCATCCACAGTAGTGTTTTCCAGGCTTTTTCACCAAGGAAAGAAAAGATTTCTGACAGCGCATGCACAAAACACTGTGCAGACATTAATTAATAGGCAAGAGATGATGAACAAGTGGTGAAGTTTCAACGCTTCTGTCTCGCCTTGAAAACCTGAGCAGAATAGCCCATACTTCTATGGACCAGCCAACTATAAATGCCAACTGGGAACAGCATGACAGTACTCAGACAAAGTCTGCAGTCAAACTGTCAGTGGCATCTAATTAGCGGAGTTCTAGATCAAGAAAAAATGTGTTTGACTCTTTATAAATATGATGTGTAAAAATGTTACATAATTACATGCTGCTGCTCTACATCCCCCTTAATGTTTTGACAAGGGGCGTCAAGTGGTGAAAAACTGCAAAGTGCCGAAGTCTTTCAGCGACTGTGTGTTAGCGGCTGAATTCTCCATTTCAATTTCTTAAGTACCAAGGTCCAGAAATGGGCTAGAGTGTAAGGGTAAGTGAAGATTGTTTGGTTTAATGAGCTCTTAGAATTTACTTTTTTTTTTTTTTTTCCTGTCAGAAATTAGAACATGTATCATGTGTCAGAGAGTAGATTGCTGGAAGAGAAAGTATGGTTTCCTGACAGAGGCAAGTTGAAAACTACCTACAGAAGACCCAAGTCCAGAGCTACCTCTGCAGGACACCCTTTCTATTCCTCGGCATGTTATTTAAACCAAAATTCCTGCTATTGGCTATTAAATGTGTGTTTCGTACTTTGGGGGTGCTTGGCATGGCATCTGGAGGTCATCTGCTTTGAAGAAATCAAAGAACTCGCTAGATGAAATTGATCATTAGACTCATATCTTCAAGAAAACAGTAAAATGATGGAAACAGATGCACTTACTAGTGGGCTTGTTTTTATTCCCATGAAAAAGTAAGCCTTATATAACTCACTGTTAAATGCAAGTCTGAATCTTCCCCTGTGGGTACTATTAGAGTTAGAATCATAGTTTCCTTATGCTCTACTGGTAGTTGAAACAGAGAAGTACTCAGTTAAAATCTGTGTTCTGCAAAAAGCTTGCTTCTTTGCACTGATAGAGATCAAATCCGAAATTATCAGCTGGCTGATTTAGGTACCAGAATTATGCAATAAAATATAATAAAACCAAGTCAACCATTTTCTCCTCTACTGTGTCTCTAAAATGGGAATAATATAATCAAACAGAAGTATTATGCTCAAAAATTCAATAATTTTTGTGAAACCTATGGATGTTAAAAAAGACAAACAGCTGGGAAGAAATCAATCATTTTGTCTTGAGTGCAAAGGCTGAATATTGCACAGTAAATAAAGCTTGAGAACAGAGAATGAAATCGAAAAACAAAGTATTGCCTTACTGTTCATTAACGAACTGTTCAGCTTGTTCTCTAAATGAGGCTGGGACCTTGAAGAAAAGGAATATGAGGTCATTTAATGAAAATAAAAGACATGAAGGGGGCAAGCAGATCTTTTTTTCCTAACATTTAAAGAACTAGCTTTTCGAGCATGAATTTAGTTAGAAGGGGTTTTTTTTGTACAATTATTCATATGTGCAATATATAAATTTACTCTTTCTATTATTGTATTTATTAATCATGAAATACTTTCCATGATTTGCTGGAAACTAAAACCAATGCAAGGATGTTATTACATTAGGAAGTTAGATAGTGAAGAAGCATACCAACCCTGAGGTGCAGGTGGCAATGTATGTGGAATATAAATGCCAGCTAATATATTACAAAAGCACAGAGTGACTAACTAAAATTACCTAACTGTTACGAACAGGTCTCCGTAGCTATAAAGAACAGATCTGAATCTTATCTCATTTACACGAGTTTTATGCTTAGGGAGATTCTAATTTACACAGATGTCAGAGAAAAGAGAACCAGCCCAATTACAGTCTGAATTTATTGTGCCATCACATTTGCCAATTTAGCTATTTCAGTGATGACCACATCATTAACATCTTTTCAGGACAGCAATAACTGAGCCATTTTTATTGCTGTAATTAACATTGATGGCAATGAAACAAGCAATATAGGTACTTGACTCATATGTATTGCAGATAAGTATTGCAAATGTAAGTTCCTGAACATTTTTTCTTGTTATTGTTAGTTATACAAACTCATATTTGCCACAGTTATTTCAGATGATTCCATATAATTTATGCTGAAAGACTTTTAAAATAAATTTCAGCCGTAACACAGAAATCTTTCATGAGTCACAGACAAGTAACCCTGTCATCTGTCTCAGATAAAGCATCCAGCTATTAGAGATTCAGTGTTCTCTAAGGAATCTTATGATAGAATAATAGAAATATAAAGAAGGAAAAATATCCCAAACATTCATTTTGAGATAATCCCCAAAGAAAAAAAAATCCTTCATCTGTAAAATATTATCTAGCAGAAGAAGGGAACAAATGATTTTGTATTGCCCTAAAAATAAAGGAAGTTGGGAGAAGACTTTAGTGGTGATAATTGAATTTTAAAACATATATCATAGATCATCTGTGCCTTACTTCTTTGTTTCTCAGAAAAGAGAGAGATTTTGTAGGATATTTTGTAAAGCTGATTATGTCTCACAAATTTGAAGTAAATTTGATAGAAAAATCCATGAGCCAGAGACAAAAAGGGATTTTTTTTTTCAAGTAGGTCACCATGCCAGCTTCCATGGCATTGCAATATTGTCCAACAAAGTCTATAAGTGAAGATAATACTTTATCTACGTCAGAATTAAATAGCCCAAATGCTTACTTGTCAACAAACACGTGCACTTATGAATGTACAGAAATTGTCAATTTATAATCCATTCAAACTACTTCTAATTCAGATCCATTGATTTCTGCTCTTAATATGACTCATTTATTTTACTCTAAGAGCTTCCTTCATCTTCCAGTGGTGACAACTGGAAGCTGTTACCCATGTGAAAACATTGTGTAAGATTTCAGAGAGTATATTTTAAAAACATTAAAAACATGGGCCTGACCTTCAGCTGATGAAGATGGGCATGACTATAAGTTTGTTTTATAATATCATTTTATATCAATTTAGGCTCAGAAACCAAAACTTAGTCTTTGCAGGAGACTCAGCAAAAAGATCTTTTAATCATAGAGGGCCAAGGCCTGATTTGGTGAAACAAAGGAACTATTTTTTTTCCTAGTGAGGTAGCTTTGTTATAAATCCTGAAAGATGTTTATAGGCAAAAGATTTCTTTGTATGTGTTTATTTCCTTTTAATATACACTAGCAATTTATTATTTTAAAACAGAAATTTAAGTATTTTGAGAATTTGTAAATCACTCTGCACTCTCTGCTTTCCTTTTAAATAAGCACTAACTATAAAAAAATCTTAGAATCTTAATTCTCTTACAGAAGAGCAGGCATTAATACCAATGATTTAGCAGTATTGAGCTATTAAACTGCAATTTGGATTGAAGCAAATCCACCATCCCTATTAATAGGAAAATTCTAGGATAAATATCATTTACAGTTTAAAATTATTTCTGCATTTTTCAGACATTTTACTATCCTGGACAAAGTTTTTGCAACATAAGAGGATTTAGTCACATCATTTCCAGTGGAATAGAAACCATTTGGGTCTGGTTTAAAATTTTTTAGTATACCCACAAAGTGGATAGGAGTGTTGAAATTGCAGTTTAATGTAAACACTTTCCCCCTTGATCTGGAGGATGTCTTGCTCTCAACTGATCTATGCTCTCTGAATATCCGTCCCTACTTTTTATAAACTTTCTTTTGATTATTATCTTTGGTTTCTTCTTCAGTCTTAAATGGTGAGGGGAAAAAAACAGGACACAGCAATTACAAGACCAACTCAGAAAATGTAGATGTTTCCAGAAAGATGATTGAAATTGTTAAAAAAGTGCATCAAAAAAGCTAAAAAATCCAATCAGTTTTAGTTGCCAAATTTCAGCATTCACGTATTTTTCAGCCAAGATTATGCTTACCATTTACTTTCTTTCTAATCTACCAGACTGTCTCTCCAAGTGCTTCAGAACAGCATAATGCTTTAAAGTGTACATAATGTTTTATCTATATATGATTTAAATGAAATTATGACCATTACAAATGATCCAGCCACTATATCAGGGTTTTATGTTTGTCATAAATTTTTAACACGTAAGAAAATGAATAAAAATATATCTCCCCTATGGTCATTAAATAATAACTCTACATTGCCTATCATACTTAGGTATCCTATTTTAAAACCTTGTGAAGAAAAAGGATGTAATTAAGTTGATGGATATTTTTGATAGGGGAATAGTAATGTCTTTTTCAATGATAATGCAATAGGATGAAATCCCATCTAGTCATTCTGCTGACTTTTATTACTCAGACATTGCACAAATGCAGTTTGGGGAAATGAACTAAAGGAGACTCAGCTGAATATTTAGTGAAAAAAGTGATCATCGTGGTGACAAGAGCTAATGTCTGATGTCTCAAACACTTTCCCATGTTGAAGTAAAGAGAAATATTAAGTCTAGAAATAAAGTGATGGAGAAGCATACAAATTCTCCCTCTACTCATTAAACACACTGAAGTCCCGCTTATGAGCCAATTTTAAGAAATCTGATTTGAGGGCAGGGTGAGTTTCACTACTGTCTTAATATCTTTCAAGCTCTGCAGAAAAGACTGGATCAAAGTGGGGTTCCTTTAATCTAATGTTCACACCTAAATGTTTCAGTAGGTTGGATGACTAGAGCTCATTAAGCCTCTTTGAAGGCCTTTTTAGTTTCCATGGCTCTCAAATATCTCACTTGAAAATAAGGAAAATACCTGTTCACAGTAGGATTACTTCTATGGTATTAAAATGTGGCAATGTGGGACCTCACTTGAAAATGCAGCTTGATTTGTGATGCTTGCAGAGTTGGATAAAATGAGGTAAGCACAGTGTCATTATCCTCTGAGTCTCTGTATTTTCCAAAATTTTTAGAATGAAAGCTATTGTTTGTCCTTATCTGACATTTGTCAAAGGAATTTGTGGAAACATAGAATCACAAGATGGTTTGAATTGGAAAGAACCCTGTAAAGATCATCTTGCCATAAGCAGAGACATCTTTCACTTGATCAGGTTGCTCAGACCCTCATCTAACCTGACTTTGAACACTTCCAAGGATAGGAAGGTTGTCTTCTCTGGACAACCTGTTCCACTGTCTCACTGCTCTCTTTGTAAAATGTTCCTGCCTTTTATTCAATCTAAATCTAGCTTCAGTTTAAAACCATTGCCTCTTGTGCTGTCACTACAGGCCTTGATGAAATGATCCTTTTAAATAAGAAAGGCTACAATAAGGTCTCCTTGGAGCCTTTTTTTCAAGTCCTTCAGTCTTTCTTCATAGGTGAGGTGTTTCAGTTATCTGACCATCTTTCTGGGTCTCCTCTGGACCCATTCCAACAGGTTGATATCTTTCTTGCACTGGGTACCCCACAACTGGAGGCAAAACTCATGATGAGGTCTCACAAAAGTTGAGTGGAGGGACAGAATCATCTCCCTCAACCTGCTGACTATGTTTCTTTTGATTCAGCTCAGGATACAATTGACATTCTCCACTGTAAGGACACATTGCTGAGTCACATCCAATTTTTTCCTTCACCAGTATTCCCTGGTCTTTCTACATAGGACTTCTCACAATTGATTCATCCACTAATCTGTATTGATATTGGAGATTGTTCTGACTGAGGTACAGGACCTCGCACTTGGCCTTGTTGAACTTTGTGAGATTCTCATAGGCCCACTTCTCGAGCCTATCAAGGTCCCTGTGTATGACATCCTTTCCCTCTAAGAAATCAACTGCAATACTCAGTTCAGTGTCATCAGAGAATTTGCTGAGGGTGCACTATCAATGTCATTGATAAAGATATTTACCAATTACCAATAAGTATTAATTTGGACCCTGTAAAATGGACCCCGGAGAGACATCACTGATTCCATGTTGCCACTTGGACATCGAGCCATAGACTTTATTTTTTTTCATGTGGCCATCTAGCCAATTCCCTCCCCATCTAACAGCCCATCCATCAAACTCATCTCTTCATCTGAGTTGCCAGAATCTTGTGGGGCTTACTTGCCAAAGGACTTACAGAAGTCCTGATGTTCCCTTATCCAGTGATATAGCCACTCCATCACAGAAGGCCACTGGATCAATTAAGGATGATTTGCCCTTGTTCAGGCCATGTTGGCCATCCCTAATCATTGCCCCTTCTTCCATATGCTTTGACACATCTTCCAAGAGGATCTGTTCCATGGTCTTACTGGGCCAGAAGGTGAGGTGAGGTGAGGTGAGGTGAGATGAAACTGGGTCTCCTTCACTGGGCATGTTTCACTGTTTGCATAGGCACCTACACCTGTGAAAGCTGGGGAAAAAACACAATCATGCTGTATACAGAGAATTTTACACATAGGAATATTGATAGAAATGGCAGCTCAGTTCACTGAGCAATAGAGGATCCAGCCAATTGAGTGTTCACTGAGTTTCTAATAACACCTAAGCGTGTACTCAGGCGTGTTTTCTTCTGTAGAAGTGGGAGTGAAGAACTTAGTCAAAAGACAAACAGCTTGTTTTACAATGTTTTTATGCTTTAAGTAACACAGTGAATCAATTTTCACATGGATTATACATCGTTTCAAGTTAAACAGAAAGAAAGAAAACCACATCAGTCACATGCAGAAAAATGGGTAAATTATCTGGCCTTAGAAATCTTATTCTGACATTTCTCTGCTGGAATAAGATTTTCTACCCATCTTTATGAAATCAGACAGAACTTTTGAAAATCCCACCCTGAAAGTTTGAGAGGTTGGGCCAGTAAAGTAAAAGACATTTCACCCTAAACCAGGTAACTCAGGTCACATGAATCATCCTTGGAAACAATTATTCCATTAATCAACTATGAATTAATATATTGAGTAGTTCAGACTTTGGTGTCTAAGTTTTAAATGTCTTAAAATTTAGTGCAATGAATTCCACCCTCATGGACAAAGATTGATTTTTTTTTTAAGAAAAAGCCTTAATGTCTTCTTATTGCAGTTATATGTCTTTGTAAATGGAACAAAGATGGATTTGAAAATTGTACGTTGTTTCTCAGATTCAAAATAATTGAAAAGCTTTACTAAAAACCATCAACCATCAGTCTTTTTTTTTTTTTTGGAGGGGGAGGGTTGATGCTTTACTCATTTAAATAACAGGGAATAAATTATTCTAAAGAGACATAAAATGAAATTTAAGAAAGTAACGTCCTAAACTTTAAGAGTGTGCAACATGAGGCACTGGGTAAATTTTTACTCTTGGGGCTTAAAAAAGCAAAATAGGAAGAAGTGTGTCTTCATTACACACTTACCCAAAGAGTGGATACCTTGAAATGACAAAGTTAGGGAATATGTAATGAAATTACATGCAAGATACAAAACCTGATGGGATTTTTACTATGATAGCTATGAAAACCAAGGCTAATTTATATTTTGTAGATTTTTAAAGGTCAGGTTGTTTGTTCTACAAATCAAAGAAGTGTCTTCAGAGATTCCTCATTCTAAGTTAACACATTGTTTAGGAAAAACTTTCACACATTGAAAGGCCTTTTAAAAATTACTAGAAAATAATATCAGAAATATTTCTGTATTTCTAATATTTCTCAGTTTCTGCTGAGACAAAATTTAATGCTAAATAATTACTCATTTTCTGAAAAAAAAAATCTGTAGAATTGTTCCAAGCAGCTTCATAGGGATGTTCTTCAAGGTTAATTTTTCAAATTTTAAAATGTTTTCTGTGGTTCTTGCTGAATGAACATTTATTAAATTATTGTTATTTTTTTTCCTAAGGTAAATTGGAAATATTGTATACTAATTACTTGTAATGATTAGACAAATGTGATTTTCATAATTAAAGTAGAATTTACCAGAAAGTTTCTCAGAAATTCCCCTGAAACATAAGAACTCCAGTTTGCATGTTGATCTCTCATGGGCTATAAATATCACTTCCTTTCTCTATGACAAGAGTTGTGAACACAGTCAAATTAGGGACAATTTTCAGGTCATATCCCTGAACTTGTTTAAAGAAATGTGGTATTTTCTTGGAAAGTGAGCTTAAATCTGTCCTCAGCAGGTAACTGGAGATTCAGTAACAAAATAGTCTGTGGTGGGAGCTCATGGTAAGCCATAAATCCTCTCCACATGAAGTTTCTTTCTGTATTGCCAGCCCAAGGAAATAATAATAAGATAAATGCAACTTCATAACACATACTTGATGACTCAAAATTCAGCACTTTGCATTGGTTCTTCATTTTTTTTGTAATCCACAGAGGGGGAAAATCTAATGCAAAGCACAGCTACAAAACACAGCCTTTATCAAATGTGCAGACATCCGTATTTCAATCCTCAATGTCATTCAAGTTTGTAGCCTCACAGTGACACTTATAAGTGGATAATAGTTGATCCTAGGGCACCTTCCTAGCTAAAGAAAAGCTTTTATTTGTAGCCAGGAATTTCTGAGTTTAAAATTTGCTGAAAAGCTGATGAAGTTATAACACTTCAAGTCTGATTAACCTGAGATAAAGGGCTTATACCACTATATCTTGAACGATAAAATCCACTGGATGATTTAACAGGCTGATGAGGCCTCAAAATATGAAATTTCACAGACAACAGAGAGGAAGGGCTTCATTTCAGTAAAAATAGGAATTCAGCAGTTATCATTGTATGTCCAACCATTCAAGTTTACGAGGGATCCCTCAGTAGCACCATCACAGCACAAATGGTTTGGAGGGGTGGTAGAGGTCTTGGTGGTACTACAGGAAAGAGGCTACATTATGATGGCTTCACACCATATTATGATATGAAGAAATGGAGAGAAGCAGGACACCGAACTGCAGGGAAGCAGGCCTCATTAGTTCCATTGTACAAAGAACAGCTTGTTTTACAGTGAGAGAGTTACCAAGGAGAAGGCTTGGGCTTTGTAGTGTAGCACTAACAATGTGCTAGTAGTGGACTAACATATGTAGTCTCAATTTTATTTTCAATTCCACTGATGTGCTTAGTTTGTCTCTAATTTGCAGCAGAATAACTAATGTTTGTGTCTGAGCTTCTTTGGGCTCACATGAAAAAGCACAGTAAATTTCTGCTTTTTTCCTTTTCAGTAAATTCTAAATATGACTCTTGACAACTTTGTAATGGACTCCATGCAATTATCTAGACCAATATTACTAGTGGAATAATACTGAGCTTTAATTTGTGTATACTTTGAGATTTAGAGTTACTTTGTGTATTTTTTTATCCTTCTCCCATCAAGTCTTCATGAATAAGTATGTACAATTAAATATTTTAAAAACCCCTACATTTAATACTAAGAAAGCATTTTAGAATTCATTCTTTTAATCCTAAACAGCTGAAAATGCAGAAAACCATAATGACTTAGTTTGGTCACAATTTGAAAGGAAAAAAGTCAAAGTCAAACTATATCCTGTGAATTCATTGTGCTTGTTTCCTTCAGCTGTACTTTGGCATGTTTGCTTACAGACTTTAAATTGGAGAAGATGGGCTGAATCTTCAAGTCTTTGGGGAGCTTGTCTGTATTTAAAAATGTTGTATTGTTCCTAGCAATAATCATAATGCCACTTTGTTCTTGTATACCATAGAGCATTGCATATTACTGTAGAGACCTAAGCTACTCCTCACTGTAATCCCCTGCAACATTTCTGATACTTTAGTTTTTGATAACATCTCTTCTAGTCTTGATATCTCAAACAAAACTAGTGGGGAACAAATAAGAAGGTATTTTTTTTCCCTAAAATAATGATTATCTTTTTAAAAAGGAAGCTGATATCAGAATTACTCTTCCTCTCATTGCCCCTTATTTAGTGCCTACATTCAGCAACATTAAAAATGATTCATTTAAACCCAAAGTTAAAAAAACAAGCAAATAAATATATTTTTTATAATGTCATGAAATTATTTTTCAAGAAAGAGATATTTTGTGCATTTTTAGAATTTTGACTAATTTTCCTCTATTTGGGGATCCCAAGAGTTCCTCTCTCTGTACACTCCCTTCTGACATTGTCTGTGGCAATAGTAGGCATGACTATGGCCACTGCTTCAGAAACATTTTTATTCCAAACAAACATTCAACGGAACAAATTTAACTGAAAACTAACACACTCAGTGTAAACATCTGACTCTGATTCTTCACATGCATCTGTTCTGTTAGAAAGTACTTGTTATTAAGCACTGAGTTGGATGCTTTGGATAGCTAGGTGTGACTCCCAGGTTTTTTGTTTTTTAGTTTTCAGTCATTCACTGGATCATTTGGCTCTCAGATCACCTGCAGGGAATAAATAAGTCTCCATAAGTGCTTAGATATTTGAAAATATGCTAGCATCTAGTTTTTCACCAAATAATTCCCAGCATACCTGTCAGTCTTTATGCTGTTCCCAAAGCTGCCATCATTTTGGCAGATCTGCCCAGGACATTCAACTCACATCCCTTGGGGCCCAATGTGATAATCAGGTCTTCATTCAAAATGTGCCATACAATGAAATATACTAATACAATAGTATACTAATAAAATACAATGAAAATACTAATCTTCAGCATAAAATAGAGAATTTTTTACACATTTTTCTGCAAAATACCAGGAGGATGAGGAGGAGGAGGTGATGCCTCCGTTTATAGAGAGTGGAAAAAGCTGTGCAAGACTCTTAAAGGAAGAGAGCTGAGCTAAGCCAGAATATTTTGAGGTACCCTCATTGAGTGGAGATATCTCCATTCCTGCTCCAGGACTTGTTTATGCAATTTATCCAGTATGTGCATGCGTTAAATAGACAGGTATAGTATCAACATGCAAGCTGATCTAAAAAGTCTTGCTTCTCTGAACCAAAATATTCCTTTCATTATGTTAGTTACCAATAACGAGCCTCTCTTCAGTTCCCAGAATCTGACAGGTAAGGCACCATTACAACAAGAAGGAGACATAGGACTAGATTTGGTCAGGATGAGGAAGGTAGCTAAAAAATATGCTTGGGACTACAAATACTATGTCAGAGAACACAGAATCATAGAATGGTAGGATTGGAAGGGACCTTTAGAGATCATCTAGTCCAACCCCCCTGCAAAAGCAGGGCCATCTAGATCAGGTCATATAGGAACATGTCGAAGTGGATCTTGAAGACCTCCAAGGAAGGAGCCTCCACAACCCCCCTGGGCAGCCTGTGCCAGGGCTCCGTCACCCTCACAGTGAAAGAATTTTTTCTTATATTTAAGTGGAACATTTTGTGTTCCAGCTTCATCCCATTACCCCTTGTCCTGTTGTTAGCTACCATAGAAAAAAGGGATGTCCCAACCTCCTGACACCCACCCTTTAGATATTTATAAATGCTAATAAGATCTCCCCTCAATCTCCTCTTCTCCAGACTAAACAGATCCAGTTCCTTCAGCCTTTCCTCATATGAAAGATGTTCCAGTCCCCTGATCATCTTGGAGGCCCTGCACTGGACTCTCTTCAGCACTTCCCTGTCCCTCTTGAGCTGAGGAGCCCAGAACTGGACACAGGACTCCAGATGAGGCCTCAGCAGGGCAGAGGAGAGGGGGAGAAGAAGCTCCATTGATGTGCTGGTCACACTCATCTTGATGCATCCCAGGATGCATTCTTGGCCACAAGGGCACATTATTGGCTCATGTTTAGTTTATTATCAATCAGGACTCCCAGGTCTCTCTCTGCAGAGATGACATGTTGGACAGTGCATCACCAAAGGCACTAGGATGCCCTGAAAGTACTATCTCACATTTTGCTCTTGCCTGTACTGAAATATCTAGTAACTTCAGTTTGCTTCAACCTTGCTTGCTTCATGCAGCAGTTTTATATAGATTTGAGTACTCTGAAGATGTAGAAAGTCTCCCCTCACCGAGGAAATGTTTCCAGTATCCTACCATTATTATCTAAAATGATTCAGAGAAAAAAAGATTGTCTTACCTGTGCTTCATAAAAACTTTGATGCTGAAGAAGAGACTTGTAGAAAAAATCTAATTAAAAGGAGCAGAAAAGGGCAATGAATGAATTATCCCTGTAGTTTTATGAAGTAAAAAAATAATCAGTTCCAAATTAGGAAGTTCTCTTTTGTATAATTTTATAATTATAGGGGAGACTTACACCAGCCTGCCCCTGGTATCAACTTTGGCTGCTATTTCACCACGTGCTTTAATGCTATCTTTTCCTTTCTATGCTAGACAGTCAGGGATATTTCTTATTTTGGAAGACAATCAGCATAAGCAGATAAGAGGGCAGCAGCAAATTTTTCAGAAATAATGAGCAGTGAATTTATGCATTGTCTAGGCCCTGTGGTGCCTGAATGATGCTTTCAAGCTCTTTGCTTTTGTGGGTTTTTTTGTGTGACTACTAAGAAACGCAGCCCAAATGACAAAAAATACTCCAGAGGAATGCTTATATTCTGTTGCATGTGCAAGTGCATGAAACCAAATGCAAAAATATATGCCTGAGATTGTATAACTTCTCTTCTAGCCTTTGGACAGTTTTGCTCCCTTTTCTATGGAGATCTCTGTCATTGGATCCCTATCTTCTAATCATAGACTCCAACATTTGGACCCTAAATGCACCTTCCTCTCAGATCTCTGTTAACACTTATTGCAGTAACTGATGCCTTTCTGCTTGCATCTGGAACAAAAAGCCTAAATTTTGACTCTGGGCTGTTGTGAGCAGAGCTGGTTGGAGATGTGAGATCTGATGCTAAACAAAGAGGCAAGTTGCTGCTGTTCCTCCAGTGCTCACTGTCTACACAAAGACTTAACATTAAATGAGTAAAAATAGTTTCAACAGAAAGCTTAGCGTTGCTTCTGCATGACACTTTCAGCATTTTATATGCCATTTGTCTTTGGTACCACGACTTGGAGACTTCTGAGTTATATCCAAGTGATTTGTGTCTCACTAATATGACAGACCAACTGACTCAAACAGAATCATTATAGTAAAATCAAACTTTTAACTTTTCATCCAACTGTTAAACTAGTCTGTACAAAAGTCTTTTAAAAAAATACAGTTGGTCTTGTCAGTATTACTATGTCAAAATCTTTTACAGTTCTCTTGAATTTTTACAGTCTTGTGGACAATGTCTTGATCTACAATACATTGTCCACACCAGGTTTTGCCATTGGAGTAAACCAGAAATATTTTGGAAATGAATGTTCATATGACAGATGCATTAGTCTAACTGCAGGACAGTTCTGCTGTATAAATGAAGGTCACTTATTATCATTAAGTGACCATTAAATGGATTTAAATCATTGGCTGAAAACAATTCAGAAGATGGCTTTCATGTTCAGAATGTGCCCACCAAATAAGATGCTTTGCCTATATACATAACCAAGTTAAAAAGGGGTAAATATGTATCAGATTAATTTTTTTTGTGTCATGACCCCTTTCTGTGCAAAACAAGACAATCTTTACTTCTGTCATGTAAATTTTTCCAGGAGAATTTACAGATTAAGCAGATAAGACAAAAAAAAAAAAAGGAAATTTTTTGAATCTGGGAAAACAATTGCTTTCAGAGTATGAAATGACCTTTGCAAGGGTTTACAGTTGCCTGACAAGAAAGCTGAGAAGGCAATTCTAAGGCCTCTAAATTTCTGAACCAGCATCCTGTCATCTAGAACATAAATATGAGTATTATTACCATATCAGTGATGTATTATTGCCATTTGTCTGATGCAGTGCACACATAATGATAGGGACTATTCAGAGAAATTAATGGAGTGAAATTTTGGTGTAGGACATTGAAAGCCTGTATCTGCCTGATCCCAATGGCTCCTACAATAGTACTGCTCCATAGCAATTTTGTGAGTAGATGAAAAGAAAGTGAAAGGATTTATCAAAAACTCAAGTAGCTACCTACTCTGCAGTCCAAATATTAAGAAGTTCCCAATTAACTATTTTGATTTTAAAATTTCTGAATTTGAAGAGTTTTTTAATTTCTGATAATACCTGAATCCTTTTAACATGGTCATGTGCTCATCACATGCTCTGCTAGGAATTATTTGTATGTTTGTGCTTTTAAGCCTTCAAATTCAGAAAAGAATTATATAAATATAAGGCAAATTCAGATTCAGGAAATGTGTTTTATGAAAGATACAGAAATATTACTGGTGTTGTCATATACTTGGAAAAATGGCACTGCTGAAAGACCAGGACTGATATTCAACTCGCACACTGAGGTGCTTCAGATTAAGTGCTGACGTGTACATTTCTCTGTGTAAGGTAAATGTCTCAAGTCTCATTACAGTCCCTGGACATATATATAAGACAGTAAACACTAGAAAGCTATTCAGTCCTTTACTATAAATGTCTATTTTTGGGTGATGTTGCCTTCTAGACTTTGTCCAATGCATTAGTTAGACCTATGTTAGAATGGGGGGCTAGACTTCTAGCAAATATATAAATTATACACATATCTATATATTTATATATAGATATATGTAAAAATATAAGAACTTGTAAAAGAAATGCCTGAATTCCCACTTGCACAAGTATGAGAAACCAGAAATTTATAACAATGGTCAATTGAGGTATTGAAAGGTGATCACACAGGCTAAACCCTTTGAAAATTCAAAGTAAAAGTAGTTTCTACCTATAAGTAGGAACTAGTTCTGATTCCTAACGTCACTGAGGAATGACTGTAGCAATGAAGAATGTGTTGTGTTTAATCCAGTCTGAGTTTTTCCAACAGCAGGAGTAATTAAGATCTAGTGACAGAATCTCTTATTGGACACAACATAGCAGTCAGAAAGAGTACAGTTGGGCACTCCCGAATGGATATGTTAATCTGGCATCTCCCTGTGCATAACAGAAACATGTTTATCCTAGAAAAAATGGAGTAATAAAATTGGATCCCCATATGGTTTAAAGGTTATGTTCCAGAGTCAAAATATATTTCTTTTATTAACATTTGTAAAGAATTATGAAAGATCTACAGAAATGATGCTAAGGATGTAAGGATGTGCACTTTGTGAAGATTATGGATGAATTTTGAACTTCTCGACTCTTTTTCTCTCAAGCATCTCTTTAAATATATTATAGGTGATTAAATAATAACAATAATCTCAGCATTCGTGCTTCATTTTGTTACAGCTTGATCTGGTAAATTTTATGCTCTGAAGTAATTTGCACCTGTTCTTACATAACATTTTTAATACTTATTAAGAACAAGACACTGACACAATTCTAATTTTTGATTCTACAAACTAATTGCATTTGTTCAACTCAAATTTAAACATCTGTCAGTGATTAGAAGATTAATTCCTTCCAGGTAATTTTTAAGGGGGAAAGGAAAATGGAGTGTAATGAAGGAAAGTTGTGAAAAGATAATCTGATAAATAATAGTAACCAATTTTGCCATATTTATTCTGTGGGCTTAACCCAGAAGGTGTCACATTGGACTAAACAATTGAATTGGTGTGATGGATTACTGTATGTTGCAGGGGGAAGGTAAGAAAGTTTGATTTGGTGTCACTGCTGAGATAGAAGGAGCAGGCATGATCCACAGAATAATGACAACAGTGGATTAATTCAGTAAGCAGAGAAACTGTGTTTGCTTATGAGTGACAGGGCAGATGTGGCTCCTTTCTCACAGTTAATGTTGCTGTTACCCAGTATTTCCATCTCTGCAGCTGACTGAGCAGATATAGTCCTGAACTTCTTTCCCAGTACCCAAGTGCTTTTCTTATGAGTTCTGCGAATGAATGTGCTCTGAGAAACACTGGCTCTGCTAGGCTGGCCAGCAGCTCTCTACTAATGGGGTCCTGAGGCTGCCTGCTGACCTTTGCTTATTTCTACACTCTTTTCAATTTCTTCTTCCCAGGACTGAACCTCCAACAGAGGTTAAACATTGAGTAGTAGAGAGATTTCTGAATACAGCTGGGAAAAAACCCAAGATAATAATAAAAAAGGCACTGGTCAATCTTGACTTTGTATTTGAAATCAGGAGCAACCTGAAGCATGGGAGTCTTGGAGAATGTGTCTCAATCAGGGAACCAAAATAGTGCCTGATTTTATATGGGTTACAGCTCTAGCACTAGTTTCCTATAAATAACTCAGAGATGTCAATTGAATTACAGTCTTCTGCAAATAAGGGGACTGCAGGCATACCCAGAAGCCTGTTAACAAGGAGATGACAAGTTTCAGGCGTCTAATTGCTTTAGCTCAACATCAGTAAGATACTAGCAGTCTTACAGCTAATCTGACCACTAATTGACTGAAAATTGAATCTAAACTAGGAGAGTTATTTTGCTGACTTCAAAGACCTGTCCACTTCCAAAAAGAAACCCCAACTCTCTCTCTGTCCAGTCAGCTCCTATGCAAGAGAT
The DNA here is from genome assembly GCF_028858725.1 of Colius striatus. Taxonomy (NCBI): domain Eukaryota; kingdom Metazoa; phylum Chordata; class Aves; order Coliiformes; family Coliidae; genus Colius; species Colius striatus. The sequence goes on from NC_084759.1 coordinate 201,816,235, forward strand.
CCAGTAGTTTTTGTGAATTTTCTTAGCAGATTTTTGCATGCAACAGTTTAAATATATTAATCTAATTACATTTCCAACACAGACAGTCACTGATAATTAAAACATCTTCAAAAAAAAAAAATCCAAAATCATAGCCCAAAGCAAAACCACCACCAGACCTTATCCTCCAATTTTCACAGAATCACAGAATCTTAAGGGTTGGATGGCACCTTGAAATTTTGTCAAACAGAATAATGGAACAGGACCAAAGATATATTATCTAACATTTTGTTGTGTTACAGTGGCTCTAACATGTTGCACTGACATAGGATACCTAACTGTGTTGAGCAGAGTTGATATTTTTTTTCCAGAAAATATCAATAAAAGATTATCCTGAAGCTTTGAAGAACTGAGTGAATATTCCTTCTTACACAGATGTGTCACAGACGTTCTGAACACAAACCTGTGAAGATATGGGTCTGGGAGAAAGGTCAAATAGCTTTCCTCTTTCAGTAATACAGCTGGAGAGGACCCAGGTCTCCAGTTTCAGCCCTGCTTCTTGGCAAGCCATGTTACCACCCACCTCATGGAGTTTTCTCTCCATTAGACCACTCTGTCCAAAAGATCTGGTTAGATAGCAGAGTAGCATGAGGTAACTGAGGAGCTTCCCCAACAACCTGCAGGAGCTCTCATCTGGACCTAGGATCAAGAAAACACGTAGAACATATGATGCTTTGTGTGTATCATCTAGTCCAACCCCTCTGCTAAAGCAGGTCCACCTAGATCAGGTCACACAGGAATGACAGGGCATTGTTTAGTTTCCATAGGAGGAGAAGGGCAGATGTAGTAGCATTAGGTATGTGCTTGTGTTTAGAATGTGGGATGTGTAAATGAAGTTAAAGCTGATATTGCTGTGGGAGTCTGCTATAGACCTCCCAGTCAGAGTAGTGAAATAGATGAAACATTCTATAAGCATTTGGAAGAAATCTCCTAGTCACTTGCCATTGTTGTTATTGGGGACTTCAGCTTCCCAGGTATCTGCTGGAAATAAAGCACAGCAGTGAGGGAACAAACCACGGGGTTCCTGGAATGCAGCACACACAGGACAACCAGATGATCAGGCTCAGTCAGCATGAATTTATGAAGGACAAGTCCTATTTAAAAAACCTGATCTCCTTCTATGACAGGGTGACACACTTGTTGAATGAAGAAAAGGCTGTGGATGTTGTCTACCTTGACTTTAGCAAGGCATTTGATACTGTTTCCCACAGCATTCTCTTAGAGAAATTGACTGTTCTTGGCTTGCTTGGGCACTTTCCTGGGTGAAAAACTGATTAGATAGTTGAATCCAAAGAACTGTGGTCAATGGAATTAAATCCAGTTGGTGGCTGGTCATGAGTGATGACTCCAGGACTCGGAGCTGAGGACACTCCTATTTAACATCTTTATTAATGATCTGGATGAGGGGATAGAGTGCACTCACTAAGAATTTGCAGGTGACACCAAGCTGGGTGGATGTGTTGATCTGCTTGAGGGTAGGGAAGTTTTACAGAGAGATCTAGATAAGTTGGATGGCTGGGTCAAGGTCAGTGCCATGAGTTTCAATAAGGCCAAATGCTGGGTCCTGCACTTGGGCCACAGCAACCCCCAGCAGTGCTACAGGCTTGGGGAGGAGTGACTGGAAAGCTGCCAGGCAGAGAGTTACCTGGGAGTGTTGGTTGACAGCGGCTGAACATGAGCCAGCAGTGTGCTCAGGTGGCCAAGAAGGCCAATGGCATCCTGGCCTGGATCAGGAACAGTGTTGTCAGCAGGAGCAGGGAGGTGATCGTTCCCCTGTACTAGGCTTTGATGAGGCCCCACCTTGAATATTGTGTCCAGTTTTGGGCCCCTCTCTACAAGAAGGACATTGAGGTGCTGGAAAGGGTACAGAGGTGGGCTACCAAGCTAGGAAAGGATTTGGAACATGTCTCATGAAGAATGGCTGAAGGATCTGGCACAGTTTAGCCCAGAGAAAAGAAGGCTCAGGGGAGACCTTCTTGCTCTCTATGACTACCTGAAACGAAGCTGTAGTGAGGTGGAGGTCAGTCTGTTCTCTCTAGTGACAAGAAATAGGACACAAGAGGAAATGGCCTCAGGCTGAAACAGGGGAGGTTCAGGCTGGGTACGAGGAGGAATTTCTTTCCTGAAAGGCTTGTCAGGCACTGGAACAGGCTGCCCAGGAAGGTTGTTTGGAGTCACTGTCCCTGGAGGTTCTTAAAAGACAGGTGGATGTTGCACCAAGGGAAGTGGTCTAGTGGTTGATAGAGCTGGGACAAAGGCTGGACTCAATGATTTTAAAGGTTTCTTCCAGAGATTCCATGATTCTATGACATGAACGCAGCTTCAGAAGTGACTCTCCAAAAATACTTATGCTGTGGGCCAAAACATATCAGAGAGGGGCAGAGAGTGTTGAGGGAAGCAAGGTATGTTCACCAGAGTTATTCAGGGCCTGTTTGTACTATATGAATGTCAGTAGAATCACTTGGGGAAGAAGGCAGTACTCTATTTTCCCTAGTTTTTTAAAGTTATAATAAACTTATGCTCATGTCATTTACTGCTGAAAATATTACTTCTTTTGAAACCTTTAAAGACAAATGTTGCAAGTTTGTTTTTACCCACAAGAATAAGAATTTCCTGCAGTCTAACCCCTTTGTCCTGGAAATTGCTTCTTTCATGACAATCTAATGCATTTCTCCTTTTCCACTCTAATACATTGGGCATGCCAGGTCAGCAGAATACCAAGCATATGTCCAATTTAAACACGTAAGTGGTCCAACTGAAGTGAATTGGACATTTCAAACACTTCATGCTTATGTGCTTATAGCCCAGAACCATGAGAGTGTTAGAACTATTTACAAGTATAAGTATTTGCAGGATCCTTCTCTTAGCCCACATCCTCCTAACTCCATCTTTCTCACAAAGAGCAGCTTATTTTCCTGCTATTTTCCTGCTGCTGCACTATCCTAAAAGCTCTGGGAAATTATCTTACAAACTCATTGAAATCCTTTGTTGCTTTCAGTGACCATGTAAGCCCTGCTCTCTATTCACAGTGCGGAGCTAAAACGGTAAACATTCTGCTTCAAAGAAATTAAGATATGTAAACACATTCATTCCCCATCATCAGGATTAGCCTATGAACCCAAAGAACATTTCTATATCAATAGAACTGCACAATTGTATGCTTTTTCTTCCAGCATTGCAAACTTAGGTTCTATCATTTTCATCATTCTCAAATACACATGGATATGCTGCACTGCTCAGAGTCCCTTTGTTAGTTTCTACTCTAAGTAGCTGTGGCTTTTTAGAAAAAGGGAAAGACACCGAGGAAACTGGAATATGTTTATAAACAATGAGCATGGTCAAAAGACTTTGATATAACTCCCCCCCCCCCCCCCCCCGGCCTTGTATTTAGCAAATGTTTCACTTGCTGGTAGAAAAGTCTCTCTCAGTCTCAGGGCAATAAGAAAGCAACAATCTTTCTCTCTCTCTTGTAGACTTCAATGGAAAAAAAGAAAATAAAAGCTTTCTACAGGATTTTAAAGTTTCTAATAACAAGTGTTTGAATGTCTATTGTAATTTGAACAAATGTCTTATTGTCTAAATAAAACAGACTCCACAAGAAACTCTTCCTCTATTATGGATTTTTCAAGTACCAAAGGTGGTTTTTTTCCCCCTCTTGGCTGCATCTGTTGTACTTCCTTCAATATTAACACTGACACTTCTCTATTAACTCATTAAGGGCTTGTGACACTGGGTACAAAGACTCTATAATTACTATTCTTGCAATTCCACTTGAAGATTTCCACCAAGACTGAAACTTCTTGTGTTAGACACTGTACAGACACAAGAAAAAAATATCCTTGTCCCAGAGAGCATTGTATCAGAAAGGACAAAGCCAACAAAGGAAGAATAAAGACTTAATAGATTTGTCCAAGATCATACAACAGGGTTTGGGATTTTTTTGGCAGAAGGGAGATCAAAGCCGTATCTGTTGACTTTCCATTAGTTTCTCATTTACCTCTTCATAATCTCACATAATTAATCTCCATCTATTTCAAAATGTTTGCACTCTCAGGTCACATTCATTCAAATGGCTTCAAATGGTCAGGTGGCCCCTCATGGAATTGTGGCCTTCAAACACTAGAAAAAAACTCTGGAAAGAAAACCAAGAAGTATTGAACTACAGCAATGTCCTGACAAAAGTAGTACACTGGGGTCTATTATCTTATGGGGAAGAAAATTTTACAGGAGAAATCTGGAAAAAAAAAGTTTAAAATGTCCTAAAACATTCTGGTTCTGTCCTGTTGTTTAGCATCATGTTGCATTGTCACAGGCAGGGTCACATAGAGAGAAACCAGTCTTCAAGGCTCTGAGGTCAACTCTAAATAAATTTGGAGTTTGAGGACTAGAATGTTAGGACTAGGATTCTGCTTTTGCTTAGCTACATGTTAAATACAACTTTAAACATTTAGTTGACTGTGCCCATTGTTGCTAAGCAGATGGGCCACAGGTGGTGGGTAGGTTTGTGGAGATCTTTGCATTTCAGACTCTTTATCCTCTGTCTTACCATTTGCCAAAGAAACTCAGGATAACACTTGTCAAGAGACAAACCTATGAGCAATTGGGTAATTAACATCATTTCCTTACAGCCTTGCAAATACAGACACTTAATGACCTTACTTTCCCCCAATCTGTTAGGTGAAAGATGCTTGGGAAGTGCAATCCAGCCTTGAGGATAGATTGGCCATGAGGGGAGCAGCAGGGTGCTTATCTTGTTGCCAGAGCATCCAAAGTTAGACTTTCTCTATGTAAGTGCAAAAATAAGAAGACCAATCAGAAATAACAATTACATATTACTTTGCAATATCAGACTTCTTTCAGCATGATAATTAAAGTAGTGATTGTTCAAACATTCTGTATGATTCCAGCACACCTTGGAAATCCTGGGGAGCCAAGGATGTTACTTATTTCTGATATTACATATTGCTCCAAAGTCACTCAGAGAAGCTAATATGGGATATACGTTCCTTCTCTCTCTCAGAGTGACTGCCTCCTTCCCTTCTCTTGTTCCATTTGATAGGAGATCCAAAAAGTAAAGTATAAACAATGTTACTTGCATGTTTTCTCCAGGGATCTTGAATTAATGCCTTTGCTTAGTTGATGTTTCCTACTGCAGTTGTACCTGAAAATACAAAGACATTACTTTACCAGTTAAATATGAGAAACAATAATGGCACAAGCTCTTCTAGTGTTTGCCTTGATAAGAATTTTACACAGAGGCCAATCAAGACCTTCGTACAGACACAAGGAAAGAACTGAGTTGAAGTTTGGGTTATGTAACCAGTTAACTCTTCCTCTTTTCCATGTAGTAAACTGTAGAGCTTTTGTTCTGTTTTGTTTCCTGGAATCATGTAATTTCATTCATTTTGATGGCATACTCTATATTCAGCCAGAGGCTGGTAAAATGCATGCAGTTTAATAAAGACCTACATGTTGGGATAACAAGATTTGCTGCCAAGGATTGCAAAAGGATTTCAACTATTAGACAATGGTAACAATCTGAAACAAATAACTTGGATACTGAGAGATGTGTCAAGAAGTCACATTCTTTGATTTGCATCATCTTCATATTATCTGGGCTTTCTTTTAGTCAGAGTTATCCTGAGTTCCTTGTTCAGGTCTTGATTTTGACTGGTCATCATGAGACATCGAAGAAGACAGTACAAATCCTTCATGACAACGAGAACTGGCAGGTTTGTCTTTCTGCCTCTAGCACTTTGGCCTATGCTTTTTGTCTCTCCAGATGGGTGCATATAAACACTGAATGCACTAGCCAAGACAAAAAAAGGTAAAAGAATGCCAAAATTTATATCAGCAGATAGGTACAATTGAAAGAAAACATTATACCAGCTTACAAAGAAGAGGTAAAAATGTTTAAATAAGATATACAATGGAAGAAAGTGATGTGAGATGACGCAGCTCTGAGAAGTCATTTCAATCTCATCAAAAAGTATAAGACTCTTACTATGATTTTTACTGTAGTAGTTTGCAATATTCTGTTAAAGCCAGAGATGTAGTATGAGCATGTAAGAAGTAGAAGAGAGCTTTCAGCAGAAAAGTTGATAAGAAATTGCTAATTCAAAAGGAAAATAAATTCTTTCAACTTCAAGGCTGGAAAATAGTATTGAGAAAATAGATGGAGTGCTCGACTGTCAAGGGAGTCAGACGCAACCATCACCATCTTTGGTGATGACTCAAAATGCATGGCCCTGGAAAAGAGTCATGCAAGAATTTCATATTGAAGGGGAAAAATAATTGAGGGAAATGTTAGAGGATGGAAGTGATAAGAAGAAGAGTGAAATCTATGAAGAGGATAGAGAAATCAGATACAGAGAATTTCCAGAGAAGGGAAAGAACTGGTGAACTGATGAATTACCAAAGCAATTCACCATCACTGATGCAAAAACTTATCGGTTGTGGAAACCATGGGCTGAGCCTTAGTATTAGTTCCTTTTTACCTGGAGAACACTAGATCATAAAGAACATAGTATTTTTTTCAAGGGACCATAAGGAGCTCAAATTGGATAGAATGTCCTCTCCTCTACAGTGGCTTCTCACTAAATTCCTTGTTTGGGTCCAGTGACTCAGGCCTCATTCTCTGACCAGCTCAACAGCTCAGATGCAGACTACTGTAACCATGAGTGGACATCCAAAACCCATCTGGAGGAGTTCCTGTGTGACCTACTCTAGGTGGTCCTGCTCTGGCAGGGGGGGTTGGACTGGATGATCTTTTGAGATCCCTTCCAACCCTTCATATTCTGTGATTCTGTGATAACAACATACCTCTCGTACAAGAGAGCACTTTCATCCTGGCAAAGACAAAACAGGAGGCTTGGAATGAGTCTGTGAAATGAACTGACCCACAACTATCACGCACCTCATTACTCTCTGCTTGGAATGTAGGGTCTTTTGTTTTCCCTTGGCTTTCCTCAGCATAAAGGATGGAGCAACCTTTCCAAGAGAACACTAGATGACACTTATCACATAAGTTTCTCCATCAGCAGAAAGACAGAAAAACAAATAGCAGATTTTTCTCTACAAATTAATTAATTTTTCTACAGATTAATTTCTTAACTAATTAAGAGAAGACTCAAAGATACCATTTCAGATATTTGGACTTGAGACAGGACTTCCACCATTTAAAAAAAAATCTCTAAAAATCAAAGTACCCTTCCCAGTTTTTAATAGTTCCTTCTACTCTGTTCTGGGATGCTTCTTCTGGTCTTAGCATTTTAAAGGGCTGTGGGCACAGTTAAAGTGTTTGAGCACATGATCTTCACTGGTGTTCCAGAAATTCATTTGTTGATGTGATTTGCTTACTGATGGTGCCCAATATCTGAAAGTACTGAGATTGTTTTCTACCTTTCTGTTTGAACTAGTTCTACCAGTACTAGACTACTTGTACCAACAGTAGCTCTTCCTAAACATTATTACAAAAACATAAAGCAATTGGATAGATGGACTGGTGGGTTTCCAGTGGTTTCTAAGAGGAAGGGGAAAAAGTCAATGTAATTTTGTCTTGGCATCTCTTTTCCTCATTTCCATAGCCTTTAACAACAAGATAATGCCATTGTACATGGTATAATCTGGAAAATGATAAATCACTGTTTTTAAGGTAAAAATGTGGTATCATTTAGCTTTAGAAAAAAACAGAAAAAATGAAATGAAATGAAATGACATGAAATGAAAAGAAAAATAAAATAAAAATAAAATAAAATAAAATAAAATAAAATAAAATAAAATAAAATAATAAAAGAATTCTTCTCAAGCAAAAGAGCTCTGGAATATTTTATAGAACTCAGTATAATATAAACCTTCGTTTTGATACCTAGGGAAGATATTTATAACAGCCTGGCCAGATTGTAAACAGATGTTGGTAGCAAGTTAATCTATTATTAAATTAATTTGCCTTTTCACCATCAAGAGGCTGTTGAACACAAATCAGATATATTTAACAAAAATCAAGTTTGCCAAAAAGTTTCAGCACTGAAGCACATACAATATGGTGCTGCCAGAACCATCTTCTTGTCATAGCTCTGAAAATAACTGATTAAATACCCCTGTCCTAAAAGATGTTAAGTCACAGATAGGTTTGGGGCAAGTGATTGTCCAAGGTGAGACTACATGGATTTTGAAAGGAGAGCACAGATAAAATACCAAAGCTAATACTAACTTGTACAAATCACTCTGCTTCTTGTTGATGGACAGGTCTAACACAGTCAGTGTGGGTTGTGATACCCAGCAACATAAGAAAGTGGTTTGAAAGGGGTGACTTGCCTGTTACTGCAAGAAAAGATTTGTCTTAGGTCATGGAGAAGAATGGTACGTGATACTGCTGAGCTTTTCTGGATGTTTGGGAAGAAATCCCTTCTGGTGACATACTAAGCTGCAATTTATCACTTTTATCGTTCTATAAGAGAAAGTGGAAGAAACCAGGGAAAATTCACAAGGTGCTTAAGAATTGATTTTATGTCTACCAGTATCTGACTGCCAGGTTAGTGCAATGCTCTTATTGCAAATGTTCAAACAATGGTAAAAAACAATATAAATGGCACGTTTAGTAAACAACTAGCTCATAGAGTTAGACAAGAACATAGGAAATCTCAGTGCATAAGCCTGCATGCTCAGCTGGCATGAACTTGGTGTGAACTGTACAGCAGCCTAAAGTATAGAATCATATAGATTGGAAAAGATCTTTAAGATCATTGAGTCCAATCATAAGAGAGACCTAGGTACAGAAATATCTGTTACTTACCGGTGCCTGTCTGGGTCATTATGCATTTGAATAAAAAGCACTAAAGTTGAGGTTTCCCTGAACACTGTATATTGTTTGATGTTCTGGAGTACCAAGTACAGAGTGGGGTTTACACATCAAGCTCTGCTTGAAGTCCACATAAATTACTTCTAATAAGCAAAACTCAGGCTGGAGTGATACTTGTGTTTTGAAGTGCCACTTCAGATAGACACTTATGCACATGTCTAATGGAAGTGCGTGCTTAAACCCCAAAATACAAATGGGATGACAACTCATTTACATTTTCACTCAGCCACACCTTTCAAAACTATTTTGTTGATGTCTTGTATTGTGCTAGCTTACAAAGAAGCATGTATATAACTACTGTAGTTGGCATAACCATGTAGTCTTCTACATTTTTTTTATTTGCAATCTGTTTTTTTCAGGAGTCCCTTTAAGATCTGGAAATTCAATTTGAACTGAATTCTTGGAAAGTGACACAGTGATTCGGAAGGGCTGTATATAGTAATGCTGCAGGGATGAAAAAATAAAATAAAAAGAAATCATTTAAAATGTTCTTGGCTAGAAATAGGACAAAAGTGTATTCTGACAAGTAATAAGATTTTAAAGATCACATTTGGGCTGACAGGAAGGTTTTTTATTTTAATGAAGTGATGACTGGAGGCCAAACTCATTATTTCTTTCTTACAGATTTGAGCAAAAGCAGCAAGGTAGATAGAAATGGAAAACTCTTTCCCCTATTTCCTTCCTGCCAAGAAGTGAAGAATTAGAATCAAGGTCTTGTACCAGCTCTCTCCAACCTTTTAGTTTGTTCCAAGAGCTCAGGCTGTCAACACCATTATGAAATAGCTGTGAGCTGCAAAGGAGCTCTAGGACTGATATCTTTCAAGTGCCCCAATATTCTCCTGACTAACCAGAATCTAACTAACTAACTTTGGAGCCCTGCAGGACCAGGCTTTCCCCAAAGAGTCGTGAGGTCCCATTAAGGTTAAGTTAACATGGCATCAATCCAAATACCCACAGTGCCTTTCTGATTGTTGTTGTCATTGAGTTGTTGTGTTTGTGTATTCTAATTTATTTTCTTAATGTCTAAGTGCCTGAATTCTGAGAACATAGTTGAATTTTAAAACATCGACTGGATTTAGGTATTTTGAATTCTGTCTTCATTCTCTCAGGAACAGTAAGTAGAAGCTGTACGATGTTGCAGTTTGACTTGCACTCAGCTGAAGCCAGTCACTGCTGCCTGCACACTGCTTCTTGCACAGATGCCATCCTGGCAGCCTAGAAATATTTAAGCAGTATTGATTATGATAAAAAATGAGCAACAATGTACAGTTCACTAGTCTGGGAGAGATCATTATATTTTGTAAATACAAATTTATTCTTACTGCCGTTGATTACTGCTGTTTATCAACTCAGTGTCTAAGACCTAAAATCTGAATAATCCTCACAATATTTTAGAAGAAGAAACAATAATAAAAACTTTATATTCTCTTCAGAAACGTTGAGTTTTATTTGAATAACGTAATGAACACAGACTTACATTCTTATTAGAATACAAAATAAACCAAACGGAACCATTTGTAATCAGGATTTTGTCTGAGCAATGTGCTCTCCATATCACCCACTGTCTATAAGATTGTATTCCATTATACTACAACAGTAATGGGAAAGAAACTAAACTATTTGCATCAACAATAATGCAACCAATTTTCAAGACTTGCATGTCAAAAATCCATTATTCCAGACATGATTACCTGGAACTGCTGTTAACAATTGTCACCAATTACTTTTTTTTACAATGTAACGAGATTTTTATTTCTCTTTCCCCACCTCATCTTTTCTTCTTCTTTCTTTTTGTCTTCTTTTTTTTTTTTTTTCCTCTCCAAGGGGGTGGGGTAATGTCTCCATCACTTAGATTAGAACATCACATTTAGTACAAGCAGCAGATGTTAATATAGAAAGACAGAATATCTCAATTTTCACACTGTTAATTCAGCTTACTGAGCCAATTTCACAATTCTCACATTTCTCTAGTCCTAAGAGAAAATGCTAATTTAGATTGTTAAAACTGACACAGGTTAGGGTATAAAGGGTAATTAGCATAAGATCCTACACAAAGTGTTTTTAGCACCATTAATCAACACCCACCTCTGCATACACTTTTTTAGGTAGAAGTGGTGTCAAATACTTCTGAAAAAAAATTGATCTAAAATAATCTGTAACAGTTAAAAAAAAACTCCAAGCATAGAATTTGGTTGGAAGCATTTTTAAGTGAAAGTATCTAATGTGCAGTTAATACAGAACTTTTATTTTACACGTGAGAATTATTAAAAGCTCATAAAAGCATTCTAAAAAAATACCTTTATGGTTTTAAGATTGTAGGGGGATGTGCTAGAATGCAGAATTACACCAAAATGCATTAGCTGTTTTAGAGTTTTTCCACTTTCTCATTTGGAACATCAGAAAAATTTAGTCAGAGTTATATAAAAGAATATCATTCTGGTTTTCACCTCATTTCATTTATACACATATAGTTCAAGTAAATTAGATCTTCATTATTACAGTCTAGCTTAATTTTCCTTGAAAATACTACTTGAGATAGGAAAATATAATATAATTTTAGAATGCTTGATCTAGGATTGTATCCTACATAAAAATCTATGTTACAGCTACAGTTAATAAGAGCTATTTTTAATGATACAAAGTGATCATTTGAACTACCCTAGAAGAAATTCCTAAAGTTAGCAAATGAAATAAAAATATTGGGAATATTAGTTTAAAAAAGAGTGGAATTCAGCAATTTGGGCAACCTTCTTGTTGATCATTAAGTCATATTCCATTTTAAAAAAAAAGTATTTCCTAAATCACATAAGCATAGAAAAAAAAATTCCAGCTGCCAAGGACAAGGTGTTCTAGGCATTTTAATGCTAAAGCAGACAAGTAATTATTGTCTCTAATTGGCACTTTCACAAGATGTAACAATTTTTACAGTATTCACAGCCAAGTGGCACTTAAAAAGGTGAGAAATTATTTCCTGCCTTGGGAAAAAGGAAAAAAATAAAAGAAAAAAGTAAAAAAGAAAATCAAATGCTTTTCTAATCAGAGGGAAAGACTGACCGAGAACTTCAAGGTCTGAATCAACAAATCACATGTTAACACTTGCCCAAAGTGTTTTACCTCTGGCTGGCATACTGAAATGCTTTATTGTTTCTCTGTGTGTTCAGTTCAGGTGATCACTGTGTTTGGGTGGGATTCAGCTACAGATTTGACAATGATTTTTGGTTCTGCAGGTAACTCTGTGAGAGCTCGAACAATTTAATATTCCTGCTCCATACAGTATAGACACAGGCCTTGATTTAACTGTCTAACACATCTAATGACTTTGTAGGTAACTCAAGTCATCTTGACTTCCACATCCTACACAGAGGAGCCTGAGTCTTCTTGAGATCTGTGTCATATCTGCTAGCCCTATGGACTTCAAGGGATTGTCACGTTAAGTTACAGCAAATATCTATTTTGGCAACTGAAGGAATTTTCCAATACAACCAGAAGGGTTTGAATCAGTTGTCCATATTTAGACATGTACTACCAGTTGAGATACCATCGAGCATCCCATGTGGGTACCAGCTGTTACTCCAGAAGGCATAGCTCCCTATATGTCTTATGTCATATAGGTACACACCAGGAGAGTGCTTCAAATACACTAAGTCATCTCAAATAATACTGGAGGTGGGGGTCAAGCTGCTGAAGAGCAGCTCTGCAGAGAGAGACCTGGAAGTCCTGATTGATAATGAGCTAAACATGAGCCAGAAATGTGCCCTCATGGTCAAGAAGGCCAATGGCATCCTGGGATGCATCAAGAAGACTGTGACCAGCAGGTCAAGGGAGGTACTTCTTCCCCTCTACTCTGCCCTGGTGAGGCCTCATCTGGAGTAATGTGTCCAGTTCTGGACTCCTTGGCTCAGGAGAGACAGAGAACTCCTGGTGAGAGTCCAGCACAGGGCAACCAAGATGATCAGGGGATTGGAACATCTTTCATATGAGGAAAGGCTGTGGGAACTGGGGCTGTTTAGTCTGGAGGAGACTGAGAGATCTTATTAACATTTATAAATATCTAAATGGTGGATGTCAGGAGGTTGGGGCATCGCTTTTTTTCTATAGCAGCTAGCAACAAGAAAAGGGGTAATGGGGTGAAGCTGGAACACAAAAAGTTCCATTTAAATACAAGAAAAAACTCTTTCAGTGTGACGGTGACGGAGCAGTGGAACAGACTGCCCAGAGGGGTTGTGGAGTCTCCTTCCTTGGAGGTCTTCAAGACCCTCCTGGACATGTTCCTATGGGACCTGATCTAGGTGAGCCTGCTTCTGCAGGGGGGTTGGACTAGATGATCTCTAAAGGTCCCCTCCAACCATTCTATGATTCTATGATTCTAAATGCCTATGTGGTCAACTAAACTGAGCTCAATGGAGATGAGAGCTCTTTTTCTGGTACCTGTAGTAGTATCCTACGTTTGATGAGATGAAGAACTTTATAGACTCTTGACATGGTTTAATCTCATCTGGCAGCTGAGAGCCACAGGGCCACTCACTTTGCCCTGGTAGGAGTGGGGGGAGAATTGGAAGCATATAAGTGAGAAAACTCATGGTTTTGCATGAAGTCAGTTTAAGATATAAAACAAAAGCTGCTCTCTCAAGCAAAGCAAAACAAGGAATTCACTCAGTAATTCTCATGGGCAGACAGATATTCAGCAATGGGTATAAGCTGGAACATAAGAGGTTCCAAAGAAATACAAGGAAGAATTTCTTCACTGTGAGGTTGATAGAGCACTGAAACAGGCTGCCCAGATGGGTGTGGTATCTCCTTCTCTGGGGACATTCCAAACTTACCTGGATGAGTTCCTGTGTAACCTACTCTAGGTGGTCCTGCTCTGAGAGGGGGGTTGGACTGGATGAACTTTCGAAGTCCCTTCCAACCCTTAAGATTCTGTGATTCTATGATCTCCAGGAAAGCAGGGCTCCGTTGTGTCTACTGGTGCCCTGGGAAGACAAGTGTCATCACTTTGAATATGTCCCCTCTTCCTTCTTCTTCCACAGTTTTATATGGTGAACATGGCACTATATGGTCTGGAATATCACTTGGGTCAGTTGGGGTCAGCTGTCCTGACTGCATTCCCTCCCAGCTTTTGCACTCTCAACCTGTTTGTTGGTGGGATGGTGTGAGGAGCAGAAAAAGGCCTTGACACTGTGTAAGCACTGCTCAGCAATAACAAAAACATCATTCCGGTATCAACACTATTCTCAGCACAAATCCAGAACATAGCCTGATACTACCTACTGTGAAGAAAATTAACTCTACACCAGCCAAAAGTAGCACAGCACTGTAGACAACAGTGGAAGGTTAGAAATCTAATTCACTTGTGAACACTACATACTAGACAACTTATCTGGAATTGCATACAGTCCTTGGAGATACATTTACCTACCTATAAAAAGACATCTGGTGTCATTTGTGATGCCTGGGGGTATCCATGACATCTGTATAGACCTGACAAATATGCTGCAGGACCTAAGGGAGACCTGTGACCTTTTGGAATGGTAACTGGAGGCCAGCAGGCACTTACATTCAAGTAGCTGAGTTGAAATTAATACTATATTGAGAAGCTTGCACAGAAGCATCTATTAATGCATTTTGTTAAATAAGACCTGGGCAATCAATAGCATTACTTCTAGTAATAATGTGAAATCAGGAAAGGATTCTAGGAAGAGAAAATACACAAATTAACCTCAGAAAATAACTTAATTGCTCAAGTAAACTAACAGTGAAGGTGTCTGTCTCCTGAAACCAAGTTCTACTGCATAACTAAACAAACCAATTAATTAATCCATCACTGTAAAAAGATGAAATAATATTTTTGTCCACAACAAGTAAAAAGCCACTGAACACTGAACTCTATTGGCTTTGGCAGAGTTTTGACGTGTAAAACCAGAGTTTTACCTACTACCTGGGATAACAAAATTTTCATTCACAGTATCACAGAGCAACTGTTTACATGAACATCATTAACCACTAATTTGCAAATGGAGAGGGCAGATGCACTGAGAGAGATTAAGCTCCTGGCCCAAGGTCAGAAAACCATAAGAAAAGAAAAAAAATCTGTCTTACTCCAGAGTTTCTTGTATGCTCTCACATGACTAAAACCAAAAAAAAAAAAGCCCCAACTCAAACCAAACAAATAATCTCATTACCACCATCCTGTTTGAGGTTCTTCATTATGTTAAATTACTGTTTACCTTTAACCAGCTCTGACTTAAAGTTATAGATAGAGTCCACCCACTCAACTTTCTGTTTGGAAGTCATCCAATGCTATCCTATACATTGCTCAAAAGAAGACAGGGATGCTGTGACTGGACAAACCCACAGTGTTTCCTTTACAATCAAGTTATCCTTTCCTGTACCAGAGATCCCCATTCTTTAGGCTAGTGTCTTTATATCTATACAGATAAGCATAGGTAGTCTACTTAGTATTGAAGGGATTTTTTAGCTCTTTTTTATCACTCACCAAAAGAAACAGATCTGTTCCCCTATATCCAAAGAGGTCTATACTATGGGAGATTTTTTAACTGCCATACAACTGCTTGCTTTGTTACAAGGAAGCTCTTATGACCTTAGCAAGCACAGAATGGATGTTGGCCAAAAGACTGTAATGGAAATGACAGACACTTTATACTGGAACCATTTATAGATATTTTTATGAGTTCTATGATGAAAGAAATAACACAACATCAAACTAATTTACACATCCAAGCTGTTAGTATGACGAATGAACCCAAGTGAAGGAAATCCTTAGTCTCCAGTGGACATCAGATGAAGCTGTCCCACACACAGATATGAGACATAATTTCACTCTTTGTTCTTCATGCACACTGGCCCAATTGACTAACAATGGGAGCTGGGCAATATTTTTTTTTTCCCCCCTAGCTAAGGGCAAATTTACTAAAAAAACCCAATCTTTGAAGGACGAATGCCAGATCTCTAGAAACTGAGACAAAATTAGTAATTATTTTCAGCCAAGACGAAAATGAAAATTGAAGGAAGTTGGTTTGGTAACATTATAGAGTTTCATTTCATTATTTAATAACAACTGCTATTACTTTCAACAGAACTAACTAACTTTTTATTTTGAAACAGTAACCTCCGTTAAAAAAATTATCTACACTGAAAGAAAAAAGATCAAGTAATGCCATCAACTAACTTTGGAAAGAAATAAATGTATGTGTTTGTATTGATGAAATGTTTGAATAAAGCAGAAATCGTTTAATTTAATTTCTTTTTGCTGAAACATTTTAGTGTACCAAATATCCCCACTTTTTTGTGTAGTTTTGTTAACAAACAGAAAAAAACTATAATTATTCACCCAGTTCTGGTGCCAACGAGTATGTCAATTAGTGTTAAGTATTGTAGTTTTTTTTAATTCAGCCATATGTCCACTTTGGCTAGGATTGAGGCCAGCTGCTAATTTTATACAAGATATGAACAGCTGCTGGGTAGCAAATCTTGATATTTGCTTGCCTAAGATTAAAACTGCACATTAACAAGTAAAAATCCTTCTTTAGTGATTATTTCAGATCAATAATATCTACTGTGGTAAATATTTAAGACAAAATTCACCTTTGTAGATCTATTTTCATAGAATTTTTTTCTTTTCACTTCCTTCTACATGGCTTGCAAAAAATATCCACAGGTATGTACCTGAGAAACAGTTATTTTTCTAAAATCCTTCACATGCAACTCCCTGGATACTTCTATTTCCAGGTTGAATATGAAGGCATTCAGATGCCTTGAACAGATCTTCATATATGTTGGTCTTCTTCCAGGAGAAAGATCTGGAAACAAGAGTTCCTAAGTGGATGAAGTATCCAGAAATATTAAGCCGTTAGATAGATCAATTTTCTTATAACCCCCCTGCTTGGTGATCTTGTACAAACATTGCCCCATGAGAACCATGGTGTGCATTCCATTTGTGGTTTTGACAAACTTGTAATAAATCTATTTATGTATTTTTCTGTAGACTATTAAACCTTAAAAAATTTACTTGCTTTTAGTGCAGGATTATCCTGGGGCTAATTTTCCTTTCTCTGTTTAAAAGCATCTTGTAAAAAAAAAGTCTAATTTCTGCAAAACTTATAATGTTCAAAATTCAATAAGTAATTAACTATATAATGGTGTTTGACTTGCATATCTTTCAACTAAATGCTAATTTAAATACATGTAAAATAACTTACCTTCCTTCTTTCTTTCTTTCTTTCTTTCTTTCTTTCTTTCTTTCTTTCTTTCCTTCTTTCTTTCTTTCCTCTCTCTCTCTCTCTCTCTTATGAACAAGAGGTACCCTGCTTCAGAACTATTGCCTTTAGAACTACACTGATGTTCTAATTTCTCATAAGTATAGATTTTGGTACTTATCTCTGTGAGAAATGTATGGAATGATAACCTGGTTGTACTTCACCATATGTTCAGTCTCATGCAGAAGTCAAATCAACTGCCTTTTTCTAAATTACTTCCTCTCTTGATGTATGGACCTTATTTATAGGCTCCCTTTGTGCAACCATAACACCATCACATAGGGCTTAGGTTCTGAAAACCGTAGCAATTGCCTGAAAATTGATTTGATGTCTTTTGCTCATCCCTCCCTCAGGTCCCTCAAGACATTTTAATATGAGCCATGACATTATGATGGATGAAATCTGGCATTTTACTGTAGCAATGCTACTCCCGTGTGGAAAATAACAGCTTGTTCAAAGCCCATCTTCCAGCCAGATTTAGGATGTACACTAAGCCACATCTTCACTCTCCCCCTTCTCTCTACTCTTTCACAGTATCCTTTGCAAACAGCTTCATTTTGTACATCAACCTGTCTCAGTACCATATTCTCACTAATCCTTAGCCCTCTGCGAAGCCAGCGTGATGCATATAAACTATAGTTACACCCTTACCCTTCCCAAACTCTCCTGGACAAGCAACATCTGCAACTAATTCACTAATAATTGCATGGGGAAAAAAAGGAATCCAGCTAATACGGAGAATTCACTATAAATCATTTCTGACAATACCGAGCTCCTGGTTAACAGTAAGTGTAGTGATACTGTGTTACATACAGATACTCTGGCACAAAACTATCCTGTCTTCTCTGTTGGATGACCTGAATTAGATACATGGAAGCTGTCCCAAAATGTAGCAAATAATATTTAAAGATTTTACTTAAATATTTAAGAAAAAGCTATTCTAGATGTCCAGTAAAATATCCAGTGTTAATTGACCACCAAATATCCTCCTGTGCAGATATCTGAAATACTTTGCTCCCCACAACCACTTGGGATAAAAGAAAGCTCACCCAAACGTTTTCATGGCAGTCAAAGAATGAAGCAATGAGATGATTCTTGCAGATATTTATGTGCTTAAATTACCCAGCTGAGGATTAGGCAGAGCAAAAAGAATTTTAGCTTTTTGGATTCCAAAGAAAAATGAACTCATTTTAGATATTTAGCACGTTTAGTTATATCATTCTACCCTTCCATCTGAGAAATCCTGTTCTCTCATCAACTATTGCAATTGCTCATTTAGTCAATAAACAAAGATCTAATCACACTGCACAGCATTTTTCTTCTTTTTAAGCCTTATCTTTCTAAAAGTCCGAAGTCCTTTTTTTTTTTTTTTTTTTTTGCTGTTGATCAAAAAGAATGGTCAATCTAAATATGTCACAGAATAAGCTGTAGGAAGTGTTCATTCCATTGGTATCTATAGAAATTCTCACATTTGAGCAAAGATTCAGAGTCTGGTCAAATTTTGTTCATTTTTTCATTCATTTTTTCTTTTTTTTTTAACAGTGAGCAGTTAGGTAAATAGTACAGTAGCAATTTCCTTTTGACAATACTAGATGACAAACTGCCAAAAAAACTTACCTAGAGAGACAACGGATTTTCCATGACTCACAGTTATTAAATAATATTTTTTATATATTGTGAAAGAGTTGTTTGGTGCAAAAATGACTGAGCAAGTAGCTCTTTTTGTTTTTCTGTGCTTAGGAAGGAAATTAGGTTGCAATTTTCCTTTCTCTCCCTAGAATTTACGAATCTGTAACACTAAAAGTATATTTGCAGATGATTTCTAAAGAAGAAGTGGAAATAGATCATTAATATCCATTGTTAGCTGAATGGAATCTATGTGCCTCATACCATTGACTGTACACTGTCCATATACACCTATAGATACATCAAGTGCAAAATTTATGGAATATTTAAATGCAGATCTAATTTAAGTGAACATAACCTTTTGATCTAAAAAATAAACAATCTAACAATGGGAAAAAATTGCAATCTGTCGAGGCATATTTGAGTTATTTTGCAGTAATTGGCTTGGCAGCAGCTTCAGTCACAGATTTCTGTTTCACAGATTGTCCCCAAATGAATAAAAGGTTTGCTTTGAAATATAATTAATACTGCATTCAGCTGCAAGACTTTCTCAGGTTGTCAAAGGAATTTGAAGAAGGTAGTTACAAAAAGGAAAAAAAACCACCAAAGTAAAAAAAAGAACAGAATGAAATATGCAAGCCAAGTCCAAACATGCGCTGAGGGACAGCAGAGAAAAACACAAAGTGGACTGAAATATACAGCAAAAGTCTTTCAGGCATTCATTTTTTTATCTAATAAGCTATCAACAAATACTTCAATAATTTTCCATGAACTATACAGACACTTTTGTATTTCTGTTAAGATAACATATGATGGTAGACTATTTGGCTGCACACTGTGTATACATTACAAAAGACAGGAGACAAGAAAAGCCTACTGTTCTGATGCTAAAATCATAAATATCTGTTTTACATATGCATACATTTGCACTTTAAAGCTAAAGGTAAGCATTTTGGGTTCAAAAAGACAGTTTCAGGAAGTCTCTGACTTACAGTGCAATGTGCAGCACAAAGGGAAAAGTGAGGGTAATTTTGATCCTCTTCACAATTAAGAGATTATTCAGATACTGAATCCTTAGCCACCATGTGCTAGATTTATTTTCCCACATTTTCTGTTTCATTTGATTCTGGATGTGCACAAAATGCAGGGGGGACAAACCTTTGTTGGCAGTGAAATGAAACCAGAATTTGACATGCAGGGCAGGATTGTGGTAGAGCTGGAGATGTCATCCAGCATCATGGCTTGGGCAGGGTTTGATGGCCCTGATTGTGTGTCATGTACAGGTATGGGAAGACACCTGAAGAACGGGAAAGCCTATTATTGTCCTCGGAGCCCTGACACAATTTTTCGTAGAATTTTAGAATCATAAAATCATTGCAGTTGGAAAAAACCTTTAAGGTCTTTCAGTCTAACCACTAATGTAATATTGTCAAGCCCATCAATAAGCCAAACCATGTCCCTGACTACCTCACCTATGTGTTTTTTAAGTATCTCCTGGGGTGGGGACTCCACTATTTCCCTGGGCAGCCTGTACCAGTATCTAACTCTTTCAGTGAAAAAGTTCTTCCTAATATCCAATCTAAACTTTCCCTGGCAAAACTTGAGCCCATTTCTTCTTGTCCTATCCTTCATAGAATCATAGAACGGTAGGTTGTTGGAAGGGACTTTTAGAGGTCATCTAGTCCAATCTCCCTGCAGAAGCAGGTCCATCTAGATCAGGTCACATAGGAACATGTCCAGGCAGGTCTTGAAGATCTACAGATCTACATACCTGCCCAGCTTGATTTTGTCGGCAAACTGACTGAGGGTGCACTCAATCCCCTTATCCAGATCATTGATGAAGATGTTAAATAGAGCAGACCCCTCTAAAGATCACCTGTGTGACTCCTGAGAGAAGGTGAGTCCTGTCATTTCAGGTGACAAAGTCCCATGGCCAACTAAGCACCAAATCTGTATAGCAATATTGGTAAAACTTCATAGAATCGTAGAATCATAGAATGGTAGGTGTTGGCAGGGACTTTTAGAGATCATCTAGTCCAACCCCCCGCCCTGCAGGTCAACCTAGATCAGGTTGCATAGGAATATGTCCAGGCGGGTCTTGAAGACCTCCAATGAAGAAGCCTCCACAACCCCTCTGATACTTACCTGCATCTTTTATATCTCAGTAGTTTTTAAAATGTTGCTAATGGCCTTGTAGTGATTTTCCTATTTTGAAAAACAGAATAACAACACTCCCTCACAAACACTGATGACTGTGAACAGCTCAAATCCTTAAAAAATGTATAAAATACAATGGACAGACAATGATCTCTGTGATATTCTTGTGCTGTAGCACCTGTCATACTATTTCATGCTGAGAGCCATTCCCAAGTCAACATTGGAAGGCAGCTCTGTTGGTGTTGCACCTTTCCTTAGTTTAGATTTCATTAAGGAAGTCCTCATCTGAACTAGTCAGTCTTTATTCCCTTCCTACACTTCCTACAGTGACTGGTGTAAGTAAAGTTATACAACATACTTTATGAATTCATTCAGTTTCAAGTTACCTGATGAATATTTTATAAAATTTTATGACAGCCTATTGATTGCTCATGACATATTTGCTGCCACAGTTATTCTATTCATAAATATCCAATTGCAAAGCAATGTATGAGTGTTAAGCTACATGTTCCACATTGTTTCCAGAGCAAAATAAAGCTTTTGCAGAGGGAATAGGCACATATGCATGTGAATGGAAATGTACACACACACATGTTTTTGGTCTGTCTCCTATGCTAAATATGAATTTCAATTATTACTTTTAAGACTATGTCTTTATAACAAAATTCATGCTTTACAAAGTCATTAGTCAGACTAATATATTTTGACCTTGCACAGTATTGTCTGAATTCTATTAATTCTGATTCTTTCTACTTACAGCTTTGTCCATATTTTTGGACTTGCTTTTTGTTGCTAAACATATAGAGCCCTTAAAAAACTAAAGAATTTCTGGAAAGTAGAGCAGTAAACAAAGAGATTAATTTATGCACAGATAGTAATATGACTCTAAATAACCATTCTGATTAAGTTTTCAAATGTGTTTATTGATTATTGAACACCTATTTGTTTTAGTTGCATATGGATCTTCCAAAAATATATAGCTTTCCATAGAGCCCAGAATTTCACTGATAAGTATTAAGTCAAAGAATTATCACATTGTTCTCTTTAGCCAACCTACAAAGACAAAAGAGTGTGGATTTTGGCTTGTTCTGTGTTTTGTCTGGCAAGGAAATATTAATCCAGCTCCTGCACAAATTCATTTAGAGCTGAAGGAAAAAGTTCCACAAGTGGTGGACATCCCTAAATGTTTCTGACTTACTGGATCCAGAGCTGAAAATTACATCATTACATTACATTACAACATCTAAAGCATTTTTTTTCCCCTGTGCTAGGGCCAAAGTCTGAATCTACATCAGTGCTTAATAGGACATGAAGCAATACTTAGTTTGTACTCATAGAATCATAGAGTCATAAAATCATTTTGGTTGGAAAAGACTTTTAAGATCAAGTCCAACCACTCATCTGACACTGCCAAGCCCACCAGTAAACCATGTCCCTCAACACCTCACCTATATAACTTTTCAATATCTCCAGGGAAGAGGACTCCATCACCTCCCTGGGCAGCCTGTGTCAGTGTTTAACAGCCCTCTTGGTGAAAAAGTTCTTCTTAATATCCAATTTAAATCTCCCCTGCTGCAACTTAAGGCCATTTCCTCTTATCCTATCACTTGTTACTTGGGAGAAGAGAGCAACCCCCACCTCACTACAATTGCTTTCCAGGCAGCTGTAGAGAGTGATTATGTGTCTCCTCAACCTCCTCTTCTTTGGACTAAATAATCCCAGTTGTCTCAGCTGTTTCTTGTCAGACTTGTGCTCCAAAACCCTCACTAGAACCTTTGTCCATCTCTGGACATGCTGCAGAACCTCAATGTCTCTATTTCCATGAGAGGCCTAGAACTGATCACAGTGTGCGAGGTGTGGCCTCACCAATGTGGAGTGCAAGAGGGACAATCACTTCCCTGGTCTTGCTGGTTACACTATTTCTAATACAAGCCGGGATGCTATTGACCTTCTTGGCAACTTGCACGCGTCACTGGCTCATATTCAGCTGACTGTCAGTTAAAATCATTGCGGAACTGCTGAGTTACAATGGAATTTGTGCAAGGATTCTCTCAGAAACAGTCGGAGGAGACTATGACTATATTTGTTTGTCTTTTGTGGGCTGTGATTACTGCTTTTGATTGGTGAAGAACTGACAGCATCACATCATTCCATTACCCTCACTTCCCACTTTAGCCATCTGGCATGGGTTTTTTTTACACTTTAGATTATTTGTAGTAGGGTGCAAAGATGGTAATGTGTCTCAATGACTGCATAAGAGTTTAGGTGGGTGGTCTTTAAGGCATTCTATCATTAAAATGTTACATAAAATAATTCATCACCATCTCATCTTGGACAGAATGTTTGTAAAACATGATCCCAAAAGCGAGAGAACTTAGTTCTTTCCAGATAAAAATAAACCAAAAGAAACTGTAGGTCTGCAAAATGGAGGTAGCTCATCAACAAATTAACTTGCTTCATATTTAAGGGTAATTTTGGAATTGCTACATGGTCCAAGAGACTAATCTAGTCAGAGACTTTGGTATAAAAATTCTTGAAAACATTGAATGCTGTAACCCAGCATCTGTGTCCTAAACCTGCCAAGTATAACCTCTGAATGGTCACTGGGCTATTGGCTCCAATACTAAAACATATTGAGGAGGAGTAAAAAAAGGAGAAGCTAGTGCCAAGAAAGTGTCACACAGATATATAGGAGCCAATTACCTTTGTAATTACATTTTACCAATAAAAGCCAACATTGTGTCCAGATTCCTGTAAGCTCTGCTTGCTCCAGTGACAGTTTACAAGTGTAGATAATGAGTTAATGTGAAGATACAAACTCTTATTGAAAGGCAGTGACTATATTACACAGAGAAGTAGTAAAAATAAGTGATGGATGTAAGATGAAGTCTTATGGAGCATCTACCAGTGTAAGTCCTTTATTTGCATCTCTCTATGAAGCCAACATTAGATGGAAATGAAGCTCACCATAGAAAAAAGTCTCTGTCTCAAACTGGGTTTATTTTAATGATATCCTTGATACCCACATGTAGTTTAGTCCACTCATTGCAAGTCTAACATTCTTTGCAGGAAAAAAATAATCTTAAATAAATTTCTGCTAGAAATAGTTCAAATCTGTTAAACAGCCACTGTCAAAGATGTAACTTCAAACTAAAACATCAATGCTGTAGTTATTATCTTCACTTGCTGTACAAATTGCTAGAATATGAAGAAACATCTAGTTATCGTAGACCATAATAACAACAGTGGAAAGACTAACCATTTCTGATCCTAAAAGCAAATCCATGGCCTAAGGTTTTCAGTGAACTACAAGTTTGATTACAGTATTCCTCTAAGCTACTTATGTGACCTCCATTATCATACTAGCTCTACCTTGTCATATATTTATCTCCAAAACAAAGACAGATTTTGTTACTATTATCACTATCATTATTCTCATAAGAGGCAGGGACTGGAGTATAGAAGTCTTAGAAATTTTCCTCAAAGTTATCTAGCAGAAGACAAAACTGAAGTAGAATATTGAGTCTGAATTTGTCATTTTAAATAGTGAAGACTAGTGAATCCAACAAGTCATGGACCCTGATTACAAAGAAAAAGGATAAAGGCTCGTCTTCAAAGCCCTCCTTCCAGAATGCCCACTACAAATAAGTATGAGGCACTGACGACAAGGAACTTCGACAAGCAAGTTCCAAAAAGGGAAAACCCACTAAACAACCCATCAGCTGCTCCACCTGCAATAGGTAATGGACATCGAAGGAAGAGGCGACGGGTGCTTGTTGTGGGTGACTGACTGCAAAGGGACACTGAGAGACCCATCTGTGGAGCAGGAAGGGAGTCAAGAGAGGTGTGCTGCCTGCCTGAAGCCAAGATCAGGGATGTGGCCAAGAGAGTGTCACGGCTTGTCAGGGATACAGGCTACTACCGCTTACTTGTATTCCATGAAGGTATGAATGATGTCATGAGGCATGACATCTCCAGGATCCAGATGGATTTTAAAACCTTGGGGGAGCAGGTAAAAGGTAGAGGGGCTCAGGTTATTTTCTCCTCTATCCTGCTCACTAGAGATAAAGGAGGAGTTTGCAATGGAAAAATCAGCCAAGTGAACTCCTGAGAGGGTTGTGCCGGCAGGAAGGCTTTGGGTACTTTGACAATGGATCTTTCCTTGGGGACTACAGCTTCATAGGATGTGATGGGATTCATCTCTCCTGTAAGGGCACTGGAATATTTTAGAGTAGGCTAGCAAATTTAATAAAGAGGTCTTAAAACTAAGGGACTTGGAGGGTGGGCGGAAAAGCGAAATAGAACAAGCTCTCCCTTCTAGCTGGGAAACAGGGCAGGACAGGGAATGCAATGATAAGTGCCTTTCATCTGCACACTGGGCTGAGATACCTGAGGCTGACCACCCTGAGAAAGAGTCAAAACAGGGAGGAACCTCCTGCACCCATTCAGGGAAACCTGTGTGTTTGAATGAGCCCCTGCGCTGCCTCTACACCAATTCACGCAGCCTGGGGAATAAGCAGGAGGAACTGGAGATGTGGGTGCAGATGTGGGGCTATGACCCACATGTGGATGAGGTCTTCTATGAACAGCTGAGAGCTGCCTCACGATCACAGTCCCTGGTCCTCATGGGGGACTTCAACCACCCTGATATTTGCTGGGACAGCCACACAGCCAAGCACATGCAGTCCAGGAGGTTCCTACAGATTGTTGACAAAAACTTCCTGTTGCAGATGATCGAGGAACCAACAAGGAGGGTGTGCTGCTGGACCTGGTACTGATGAATAGAGAGGGCCTGATTGGTGATGTGAAGGTTGGAGGCAATCTCGGCTGCAGTAACCATGAGATGGTAGAGTTCAAGATCCTGTGTGGAAGGGGCAGAACACAAAGCAGGACTGTGACCCTGGATTTCAGGCGAGACGACTTTGGCCTCTTCAAATTGCTATTTGGACGGACCTCATAGGATATGATTCTAGAAGACAGAAGTGCCAATGAGAGCTGGTCAATCTTCAAGCACCACTTCCTCCAAGCCCAGGATCAGTGTGTCCCAATGCAGCAGAAAGGAGGAAAAGGAGGTAGGAGGCCTCCATGGATGAGCAAGGATCTGCTGGGACAACTCAGGCAGAAAGCAGCCATCATAGAGAGGTGGAAACAGGGGCTGGATTCTTGGGAAGAGTGTAGGAACATTACCAGGGCATGCAGGGGTGCAACTGGGAAGGCTAGAGCCCTTCTAGAATTAAATTTAGCCAGGGATATTAAGGACAGTAATAAGGCATTTTTCAAGTACATCAGCAGCAGAAGGATGGCGAGGGGGATGTGGGCCCGCTGCTAAACGCTGAGGCTGCCCTGGTGTCTGAGGATGCAGAGAAGGCCGAAGTACTGAATGCCTTCTTTGCTTCAGTCTTTACAGCCAAGGCCAACCCTTGGGAAGCCCAGTCCAGCAAGGATAACAGGATGGCCAGGACAGCAGGGGACTTGCCCTGGGTGGAAGAGGAAGAGGTTAAAGACGTGTTGGCCAAGTTTAAGGCTCATAAGTCAATGGGTCCTGACGGGATGCATCCTAGAGTGCTGAGAGAGCTGGGTGATGTGATTGCTAAACCTCTCTCCATCATTTTTGAACAATCATGGAGGACAGGTGAAGTATCTGAGGACTGGAGAAAGGCCAATGTCACGCCAGTCTTCAAAAAGGGTAAGAAGAACAATCCAGGAAACTACAGGCCAGTCAGCCTCACCTCCATCCCTGGAAAAGTGATGGAACAACTTATCCTGAATGTTATCACTGAACATATGAAGGATAAGATGGTTATCAGGGCGAGTCAACATGGCTTCACCAAGGGGAAATCCTGTTTGGCTAACCTGATAGCCTTCTATGAGTGCATAACCGGCTCACTAGATGAGGGGAGAGCAGTGGATGTCATCTACCTTGCCTTCAGCAAGGCTTTTGACACTGTCTCCTATAACATCTTCATCAGAAAGCTCAGGCAGTGTGGCTTGGATGACTGGACAGTGAGGTGGATGGAGAGCTGGCTGAATGACAGAGCCCAGAGGGTTGCTCTATCAATGGCACAGAATTGAGTTGGAGGCCTGTGGCCAGTGGAGTTCCACAGGGATCAGTTCTGGGGCCAGTCTTGTTCAACATCTTCATCAATGACCTGGATGAGGGGACAGAGTGTACCCTCAGCAAGTTCATTGGTGACACCAAACTGGGAGGACTGGCTGATTCCCCAGAAGGCTGTGCTGCCATTCAGTGGGATCTCAACTGGCTTGAGAGTTGGGCAGAGAGGAACCTCATGAGGTTCAACAAGGACAAGTGCAGAGTCCTGCATCTGGGAAGGAACAACCCTATGCACCAGTACAGGCTGGGGGTCGAACTGCTGAAGAACAGCTCTGCAGAGAGAGACCTGGGAGTCCTGATTGATAATAAACTGAACATGAGCCAGCAATGTGCCCTCGTGGCCAAGAAGGCCAATGGCATCCTGGGATGCATCAAGAAGAGTGTGGCCAGCAGGTTGAGGGAGGTTCTGCTCCCCCTCTACTCTGCCCTGATGAGGCCTCATCTGGAGTCCTGTGTCCAGTTCTGGGCTCCTCAGCTCAAGGGGGGCAGGGAAATGCTGGAGAGAGTCCAGTGCAAAGCTACCAAGATGATCAGGGGTATGGAACATCTTTCATGTGAGGAAAGGCTGCAGGAACTGGGGCTGTTTAGTCTGGAGAAGAGGAGACTAAGGGGAGATCTTATTAATATTTATAAATATCTAAAGGATGGATGTGAGGAGGTTGGGACATCCCTCTTTTCTATAGTAGATAGTAACAGGACAAGGGGTGATGGGATGAAGCTGGA
The DNA here is from genome assembly GCF_028858725.1 of Colius striatus. NCBI lineage: Eukaryota > Metazoa > Chordata > Aves > Coliiformes > Coliidae > Colius > Colius striatus. The sequence continues at coordinate 201,844,028 of NC_084759.1, forward strand.
ACACAAAAAGTTCCACTTAAATATAAGAAAAAGCCATTTCACTGTAAGGGTGAGGGAGCTCTGGCACAGGCTGCCCAGAGGGGCTGTGGATTCTCCTTCCTTGGAGGTCTTCAAGACCCGCCTGGACATGTTCCTATGCGACCTGATGTAGGTGAACCTGTTTCGGCAGGGGGGTTGGACTAGATGATCTCTAAAGATCCCTTCCAACCCCTATCATACTATGATTCTATGATTCTGAGAGTGCACCCTCTTTTACCCTGAGGTACCCTAATGGACTGACTTCAGACTGTTTCAGACTTCACCCCTTCTTCCCTCTCCAGACTTTCCCTTTTGCAGTGTTTCAAATGAACAGTCAGAAAAGAGAATCAACAAAATCATTATGAATCATAGAATCAATGAATCACAGAATGGTAGGAAGGAACCTTTAAAGATCATCTAATCTGACCCCCCTGTTCAAGCAGGTCCATCTAGATCAGGTCACACAGGAAAGCCTCCAGGTAGGTTAGGAATATCTCCAGGGAAGGAGACTCCACACCCTCCCTGGGCAGTCTTTGACAGGGCTCCATCACCTGAGCAGTAAAGAAGTTTTTCCTTACTTTTAAATGGAAGTTTTTGTGTTCCAACTTTTGTCCATTACCCCTTGTCCTGTCATAGGACACTACAGAAAACAGTGTTGTCCCATCCTCTTGACATACACCTTTTAAATACTTGTAAGCATTTATTAGGTCCTCCCTCAATCTTCTCCAGTCTGAACAGCCCCAGACCTCACAGCCTTTCCTCTCAAGGAAGATGCTGCAGTCCCCTGATCATCTTGGTAGGCTTACGCTGGACTCTCTCCAGCATTTCCCTGTCCCTCTTGAGTTGGGAAACACAGAATTGGACACAGGATTCCACCTGAGGCCTCACCAGGGCAGAGTAGAGGGGGAGAAGAATCTCCCTTGACCTGCTGGCAACACCCTTCTTGATGCATCCCAGGATGCCATTGGCCTTCTTGGCCACAGGGGCACATTGCTGGCTCATGAGTAGTTTATTATCAATCAGGACTCCCAGGTGTCTCTCTGCAGAACTGCTCTCCAGCAGATCAGTCCCCTGACTGTACTGGTGCATGGAGTTGTTCATCCTGAGTTGCTGGACTTTGCACTTGCTCTTAAGAACTTCTGAACAAGGTTATTTTTCTCTGAGTTACGTAAGTTAGCTCATTGTTACAGGTAAAATGCAGAAAAGATACTAGGGAAAAAGTGAATGTAAATGCTGAGGAACTTGGGAACTTGAGAATTTTGACCATGTTAAAAGAAATTACCAAAAATGTTTTCACTATGCACATGCCTTGTTAAATGTAAATTACATTTAATTACTCTATATGTTTAGGCAGAGAAATTACAACTCTTTTTTTAAGCCTTACATGGGATTAATATTTAAAAATTATTTTCCAATAAACTTTCAGGCAAAAATCCTTTGAATGACAGTTTCAGAAACTTCACAGATAAGAGTTTTAGATCTCAGGTATATTTTTACTTTTGTTAGATACGCATTTGCAGAGACAAACTGCCTTTGATCTTATCAACAGCAGAAAACTTAACATGTGAATTTTTCATGATATGCAGATCGACACAAGGACAGTCTCATCCTGTATGTTGCTCTTTGTGACGGCCAAGACCTATGCTGCAGTAGTAGGCAATGTGCATAATAATGGGCATATGCAGAAATGCAATGGATTGGAAGTCCAGAGATTAGATTTTACTTTGACACTTATCTATGTGGCCCTGAGAAAAACTTTCAAGTCTCTAGGTTTCTTTTTATAATATAAGCTCTTTCTAGAAAGGTTTCTCCTTGCCTTTATATGTGAATCCCTGCTTTTGGTTCAGACCTTCATACTGGTTTGACAGTTCTCTCAATCTAGAGATCCAGATGTACATTTAGTCTTCATCCAGGGATGAGAACTATGTACAGACTACCTCATCACCTGCTTGTCTGGGAAAACAATTTTGTATAGCCCTCCTAGAAAGGAAGTGTGACATTCTACCTGCCATCCACATCAAAGAACTGTGGTGTCTGCTATAAGCTGTATCTACTCCATGAGATGTGGAGTTACTGAAATTCAGCGATTAACAAGACAATATCTCTGTATTTTGTGTACCGAATTTTATAAATAGATACACATGAACAATTTAGGTGGCAAGTAACCTTGTATATTGAAAAGCTACAACATGTTTTTTGGAGTGAAGACAGACATATGAAAATTCAATGTAAGGATATTTAGCAGAGGAGAAAGAGAGAGGTCTGCCATTGAGAACAGCCTGGCAGATACCAAAATCCTTCAATTTTATGAGATTGTAAGGCTTGTTTAGCTTTCATTTTCCACTGTGCTTGATTTCATACTCCTTGGGAGATGTGAATGATTATAAGAAACTGCTTTCAATTAATATTAAGAAAATAGATTAATCTATATACATTTGGTCTAAATTTCTTCCCTCATTCTCTATAGTGACTCTATAGTCACTGACAGTTGAAACAGATTTACTGTATCAGTACCTGTCTGTACATAGAGTTCAATTTGCATACATAAGCTTATTGAAGCAGTGTTGAAAATAATTCTTTCTCATTGAATTGTAGGTGTTCTGTGAGACAGGATTTACTTAGTTTGCTGGATTGACTCTCAGGCATTTAATTCCTTGAATATTATTTTCAGTGTATGCACTTAACAAATATGGAGAGATACTGGTCAAGTGGACCTAAAGCGTCTTCTTTCTTTTATTATCCCATATAATGATAATTCCTGAGGGAATTTCTAGTGATTGGCATTTAATGAAAATAAGTGTATGGGGTCTAATTCTCAAGGTGCTTAGTTTCCACCACTCCCTTTGGCTTAATATCATCCTCTATTTTATGTTCTACACTTTCTTAGGTTTAAAATTTCACAGAGTTCAAGGCCAGAAAGTACCATTAGAACATCTTGTCTGTCTGCTTGCATATCATATATTTCACATGCATTCAGTAACTTAAGCCCAAGGACTTTAGATAAATTGAAGCTTTTCAACCTTCAGAAGAATAAATCAAGTGCCACAGGCAGGAAACAGGAGGGAAAATAGTCAAGAATTATGTCCAGGTGTCCACAAACACAGAGAATGGATTATCCAACACTTCGGAAAAAAAGAAAAAAAAAAAACCAAGGTGAGCTAATTGTACACAAGGTGGACCAAGTGGACCAGACTTTCCGAATCACAGCTGACTAGCTGAAATCTTGAAGTACAAGGATTAATTTTAGTCACTTGTAATCATTGCTTGACTTTAGATTGATAGTCTCTAAGTGAAACCCGGACAACCTCATGACTATATTGGCCCCAAGCAGCTGTAGAAAGAATGCAAGTACAGCAATACAAAGATTCACCTTAACTTTTAAAGCTGTAAAATGAGGATAAAGCACCAGATTTCCTATATAAAGCTCCTGGCTAAATAAGAGCTAAGGATTTTGAATGTTGATATTATCACTTAAAACTACTAAAAAGCCGTGACATTTCACTTCTAAACTGCTGAAGTTCTGTCCTTTGTAGTCATCTTGAGAAAGGCTGTGCAATGAACATTTTGCCATAGCATTTGAAGTTTCAATATAAGCTCTAATTAAAAGACATAAAAATCCTCTCGTCTATCTGAGGTTTCATTTTCATGGTTCCAGAGGAGTGATTTAGAATAATTTTACTTTATAGACTGTATAATAAATAAAGCCAATCTCAAAATCTCAAAACAAAACCATGTGAAGTAAGTAGGTTATAAATCTGGAGAATCTAGTCTGCAAAAGCAATGGAATTTTCATGGCTTTAATGTGTGATTAAATTATTTTTAGCTGAAGGAAAAAATAATCATACAAGACAAATATCAAGCTGCATAAGTAATATACAAAGAAGTGCCCCATTCCAGTTGTATGTCATAAACCACAAAAAGAGCAGCCTCTGCTCTTACAGTGGATGACAGAAGTGAGAAAAAGAGTTACTAAAATGATAGGCATCCTTGAAGTTTTAATCCCTCCATCTTCCACTAATACTGTTTAAAACTACACACATGAGAAATCATCACTGAAAGGGAATTAACACTGGAGTGCCAAGGATAATTTTGAATGTATAAACCTGTTCCCCAATACAATGGCATCTTCCAATGTGGTTTTCATTTAGTGAATAAGTCTCCAGGCTTTAATATGACAGCGATAAAAGATAATAATCTGCAGCCATATCTTTAAATCCAATCCATTTAAGTATTCAACAAGCTATTGCCACCTGCCAGAAGAGGAAGATTCATCATTTTTCCTTACTCAATAAAATCAATAATTGTGATGTGTTTTGTGCTAAGTATTGTTTTTTCTAAGATGCCCTAAACTGTATCTGCAGTACTTTTTTTCTGTATATACATTTTTTTGCAATAATTTCTGCTCTGATTTGCACCTGTGTAAAACTACATTTGAGGAGTTAGACTACTCTCTTCTTGATTTTATATCTTTCTGCCTGAATGCATGGGGAATTTAGGGAGTGCAAGGAACAAAGGAATGCAACCTTACAAAAAAAAAAAAAATACAAGCTTATATCTGATATCTTGATTGCCTGCAGTAATTGCACATTGTTCAAGAGCTGTGATTCCCAGCAAGGCAAAGTAATCTTGTAACACAACAGGTAAGTGTTAATTGTGAAGTGGACCATAACTTTTCCATGAGGACACACATCTGCCCTCTCCAGTCCTGTGTGGGTTATGCAGATTATGAACCAAAGAGAAACAGTCTAAGTGCAGGTGTTTGGGGAACAGGGAGATAGCAGATGGAATGGCTGAGTTTGCTAGTACTCCTAGTATAGTTTAGCAAAATAATTTTAGGGTCCCTTATATTTGCTGGAAACTTTGAAAGCATGCAAATTTGCATCAAATTTAGTGGAGATTTTGAGTGTTTCTGAAACTTGTTAAATTGGAAGGTGGTGCCATGTCTGTGAAGGAGAAGGTTCTCATAAAACAGGACACACATTTCAGAAAAGTGACAGATCTGTGTGATAGCTTGGAATGGAAACCATGTCAATAAGGGTTTCCCATCACCAATTTTACAAGTATTCTCTGATTATATTCTCTCCATTGATCCTGTGAAAACATATCCTCTTATGAAAATATTTTAGTAGTCAAAGATAAGAGACTGAAGTTATCACGTGCCAACAAACTGTAGATGGGTGACCTATGTAGATGGAATAAGGACTTACTGTTACTCTTAAGTAATGCATGGCTTCCAGAGAGGACTAGAATTTTAATATGAGCTATGCTATCATTTGACCCAAATACAGATACCCCCATCTTCATCAAGTGAATGACTCAGTTTCGTATTGCTGCTTCGACTCAGGCAAACACAGGCAAGAATTAAAGTTCCAAGTAGCCCCAGATGGTAGTGAGTGATTAGACTGTCAATCAATATACCAATTTTGTTAGAAGTATCTTTTAAAGTTTTAGCCTTGATTGGCACATTTGCTGTTTAAAAATCACTTAAAAGTGAAATCAGTGTTTCACATCGTCCAAAACAAAGTAAGACGATAAGCAAAATAGCAACAACAATTTGATCAATCTGAAACAATTTGCTATGATTTAGCCAAGAAAGAAGAAACAAAATGATGTGCATAGTTCTAAACACAAAGCCCCAACATTTACAAGGATAATACTTCTGTTGATAATGCAAGTTGTACACACATAACTGCCAGATCTTTTCTTAAAGTCAGAGTCTAGATCAATCTTTTCTTAGCTACTTGTTAATGACATGTATTCTGTGGGTAAATATCACTCACAGTTCACAGACCTTTGATATTTAGTCTATATGTTGTATGTTGAAATCTTAGGGATGAAAACTCATGCAATCAGCTTCTGTTAGGAAATGTGGAGCTAGAAATTGAAGGCTTATCAATATGAAGGTAACTAATATAAGTACTACTGGGATGGACTGAGAGAGTTGGGATTTTTCAGTCTGGAGAAGAGAAGGCCCTGGAGAGAGCTTACAGCAGCTGTCCAGTACCTAACAGAGACAACAAGAAAGATGGAGAAGGACTTTTTACAAGAGCATGAAGTGACAGGACAAGGGGAAATGGCTTTAAACTGAAAAGGTGTAGATTTAGATTAGACATCAGGAAGAAGTTCTTCCGTGTGAGGATGATAAGGCCCTGGCACAGGTTGCCCAGAGAGACTGTGGCTGCCTCATCCTTGGCAGTGTTCAAGGGCAGGTTGGATGGGGCTTGGAGCAACCTGCTCTAGCAGAAAGTGGTAGAGGCTTGGAAAAGGATGATTGTTAAGATCCCTTCCAATCCAAATCATTCTGTTTCTATAATTCCTATGGTGTGTTTAGTTTATCTTCCTTCTATCTAGCTTCTTTACTCTCAATAGTGATATATTGGCAACTGGACTGATCTCAACTGAGCATCTACAGCATCTAAAAATTATAAGTCTAGGGTGGAAATCTGGGCAAATATTGAAATATCTGTACCTGTAATGCAGTTGGCTGAAGGAGGTGATAGGAATCATCATCTAAATTTATTTCCATTGGCTTTACAAAGAGATGAAGATGATTGAATCAGATAGAGGCATTTATATTGCGGATGTCTAAAGTAATGAAAGACATTCTTACTATTAACCATCACCTTTAACTATACATTAGTCCCTGAGTGTTTGGATATTGTTTGATAATTACTTTAAGACATCTTGTGGACCCAGGAGATCACTATAGTTTTCATAGTTTCTTTAGAAAACATATTCTTTTCTTGGTCAAAACTCATTGAAATGAATTTTTGTTAAAGTTTCATCCAAAAATTATATTCCTGTTTGAAAAAAAATACTACAGGAAAATATGACATTTCAGACAAATCTGCAAAAAAGAACAGGCAGATGAATTAGAAGTTTCATCAAGTGGATTTTTAAAAAATTATCTGTCTAATCACTTTCCTGAAAACAAAATATGTTTATGCAATGAAAGGAGAAAATAATTATTAAGAATAATTACTAAAATTTAAAAAAATCCATCAGTTGAAAATATGCACTATTTTTTAACAGTAGGAGAGTTACAAGTCAATATAACAACTTTTGTTATTTTACTAATTAGCATAGAAAAAAAGAAGCGTAGTTTTGAACACAAAAGTGAAGTAGTAGAATTTAAAACTGGATTGAAACTGAAAACAAATTATTAGCTTAATTAGATAAGTAGCAGGTCATAACTCTAGAAAAATACGCTAAGGAATTAAAGGAATGTTTTTGGAAGAACATACAGATATTGATGGCCAATAAGAGAATATATCACAAAATCAAGACTGATTGAATTCAGACTTTTGGTAATCTAAAGTTAAACCATCCAAGTGATGAATTTTAGTTCTCAAATTCAGCTTTAGAAAGCTTTTGTAAATCTCCTTTGATGCTAAATATTGAAATGGTAGTGTGTAAGTGTTTTGTAGGATAAAGAATCTCCCCATTTGGAAGTTGTCTTGCTCATTATTTATTGTCTACATGGTTTGTTCTTGTGCTTTTGTTTCACAAGTAGGACATTTGTTAAACTTCATAAAGTGTTGAGTGCTGCAAAAAGACAAGTGAAAGATCAAAAGTTTTATGGGTCCACTATGCAAATATTTACTGTCGTTATAGTGGAGATGTTTTGGTAATGTTTTGACTTCTTCTTCACTTATGATCTAAATCCTTTTGTCATGTTTTTGGTCTATAGGGAGATATCATCTGATGAATTTAGTGATTTTCAGTCGTCGAATGGTTGAAATAGCTGAGAAGATATGATCTTATTCATCCATTACCCACTCAGTTTCCAGGGCAGGATGGCCCGTAATGCATTGTTCCTCCAACACATGGATACAATGCTTGAGATGTATTCAAAGGTTTATTTCAAAACAATCTATTCCTCTGTTTCCTAGTTGGATAAATTTCCTCTTTTACTTTTTTAGGTAAGTATCATGAGTATTGTCCTCAAAGTAAATATATTGATATCCAAGGGCATGGATGGATAACATTTTTCTTGATGTACTTTGGATGGTTGCTGTGTTCATGGTAGTAGATGTACTAGCTTACAGGTTTTCCACAGATTACAGTTGGTTGGTTGTTTTTGATTTTGTCTTTAGTGCCTAAGCAAATCAAAATGATATTGGAAGATTCAAGACAAAGAGTAAATGGAGTGATGTTTGTTAGTGACAGAAATCAATAAGAAAATCCAGATTTATAGAACAGATGATAAAGAAATATTTTTTTTTAATCTTAGATGCAACATAAACTTCATAGTATGATTACTAAAATAATCTTTCTATCTGCATTTACCTCCATTTAAATAACTTGTTTCACATTAGGAATATAAACCATAGTTAGAAACTGATATGATGATCCCTATTTCAAAAAAAAAAAAAGGAAGTAGAAAGACATTAGCCAATCATCAAGTATGGGAGTTAAAGAAATACTTCGTGATTGCTCAGAATAGCATTTCCTCACACTTCTACTTCAGTTTCTTTCTGTGCAATATAGAGCAGTGTAGGTTGTTTTCTCAGTTCATAATGACAAAAATGATGCTCTGGCCCAGTTTTAAATGTTCCACCCTAGTGGGACAGATTCATTATAAACAGTGGAAAACCAGTACAAACAGCACCAGGTAAACTGCGACAGAACATCTAATGTGAATACAAGTACAGTGTCCACACTGATGCCCTACCCTCTTGTCAGGATAAGGCTTTCCCTGGAGTTATTTTTTATGCTTTTTTATGCATGTTAAATAGTGTGAGATTCCAATGGGCATATTTAAATATCAGGCAGAGCCATTCATCAGTCAGGGATATTAACAGAAGGGACCTGATTATCAGTCTGGGATGTGGAAACAGTAATTAATATTCTTATACACTGTTTAAAGAAATTAATTTAAATGAAGCTTGTCACCCAGCCCCAGACATATGGATAAACCATATACAGATTCAAAAACAAGAAGTTCAGTCACATAATGGGGAAAAAAGGTACCAAATGAAAAACTGAATGCTGAAAGAGAAAAGTAGGTCATTTTATTTCCCATTGTCTCTAAATGAACTAACCTCAAATACAGAGTTTATAGTAATTCCTACTGTTAGATATCTGTTCCCTTCTTTTTCAGGTACCTTAGCAAATTTGGATTGTATACTTTTCTGGTGGAACAATATGAGTCAAGGATACTGTGAATGCTCAGGATTACACACAACTGTGTGAGCTTAACAGCCTCATCAAAGGTATAAATGGGTTCAGACCTCCTCAGATACAGGGATGTCTTAGAGACAGGGTTAAATGTGCTAACTCTAAGCTGCTGAGTAAATAGGGTTGCCTCTGTGATTGCTTTGCCCTCCTCTCCTCCCCCAAGTTTAGCACTTAGCTTAGATTTCTTTGTTGTTGTTTTTGTTGTTCTATTGCTACTGACACTGTTTTCTCCGATTTGGCAGCCAACTCTGAAAAATCCATTTTTCACACAACCTGACTCAAGAATATGAGTTAGTGCAGGGTTTTAACAAAACACGGATTTGTCAATATGTCAGGCTTGGTGCATGCTCAGAAAAGATCTCTCCTCTACAACTCTGCCAGCCTGTACATCCTTTATTGCTAGTGCAACAGGGGTGACAACGTGTGTCAGGCCTGGTGGGAGGTGATCCTTGCAGCAGACATGCAGTCAGCTATAGCCTACTGTCAATTTTACCTGCTGGCAACTCCTCCCAGAGGCCTGAGTCTGCCAGAGTTCACAAAAATGAGGACAAACACTGCTAGGGTTTTTTTTGTTTGGTTGCTTTTTTTTTCATAAGGCAATTCAGGCTCTCAGAAAGCAGGTTAAACTGTGAGAGAAGACAGATGAAGAGTGATAAGAAGATACTTGTGAAAAGAGGTTTTTGTCTTGCTATTTGCACATGCAAGTGAAATTCACTGTTAAATGGAACCAGAAAAGGATAAAATAAATTCTCTCTTATGTATAGTTTTCTAATCTCAGACATCAGATGTGAAACTGAGTTTGCAAGCTATTAGGAAGACAATGTTCACACGCATCCTCATCCCTGTAGTAGAGGCACACCTGGTCATTAGCAAATGAGAAGATTTCTCCTTCCTCTTGCAACCCTTTATTGACATCTGTCGGAAGTGGGATGTTGGCATTAATGAATCAGGCAATTAGTAGAACCTAGCTAATTTTGTGGCAAGGGGACTGCATACAAAATATCTTTGGTCACTATTAACTCCATGTTGATTAGAAATTTGACATCATCTCTGGGGGAAAAATTCAAACTGAAGTCCCATTCTAATAAAGCCTTTTTTTTTCCACTTCTTTTACCTTAGCACCTTAGGCACTGCAAGGATCACCAGCCAATGTGCTGAGGAATAGCATAGCAACCATCACTAGGGAAAATGTCAAAACTCTGAGACAAGCAAAAAATTTAAAAAAAAGGAAGCAACCTAGGGAAGTTCCAGTTTCTCTTAGATCTTCAAGAAATTATTTAATTCCCACCTCTGGCAGATAAAATACAGTTAACTGCATCAGATCTAATGACATTAAAAAAAAGGGAGAAAACACCTCATAGGTTTTAAAATATAGAAAGTTATTCACAACATTTTACAGAGAGGGATGTGAAAGTTGCAAAGAGAAAAAGAGAAAACACATAATTTGTTAGCATAATGCATTTATTTTCTAAATCCTAGAGCTCTTTTTTTGCACCTCAGTTCTCCAAAGACCAAGAACCATTTGTTTCTCACTAATGACTACAAAGCTTAATGCATGTACTGTTTAACATAGATATTGGAGAGTGATTTTTATCAAACAACTCACAACTTTTGGTGTACTCCTTTCAATCCTTGCTCAGGGGATAATGTGAAAAATCTCATCTTTTCCTTTTAAGATTATTTTTAAGCACCATCGTAACATCCTAAAGGATAAAGCAGTCTATATGCACATCAAAGAAAACAAAAATATGCAGTCATGCACCAACTGCTTTACTATATGGTCAGTTTTCTTCTGATGTTTTCTTTATTTTTCCCATGATCTGTACACTTTGCTGCACTAGAGCTTTTTTTCAAGGAGAATGACACCTTCATCTCAAATCTCACTTCTCATCTGTCCCTCTCCAATAATTCTATAGTAAGGATCACCTCTAAGAAGTGGAAGACAGGCCCCCAAGTTCTTTTATACCAAAGGGGAGCCCAGATGCTGATTTCATCATCCTGGATATAATATTCTTAAATCAAAAAAGGTCTCCGACCAACATTCAGTTGTGTGCTTTTGGTCAAGGCCAAAACGGTTGTCAGTAGATCACAGTATGAAGATTTGTTTCATATGATCATGATACGTTTTTTTTTTTTAGTGGGCTGGAAAAATCTCTATTCCTCAAGTATCTTGTTGGCAAACCCATTTTACTTGACATGTAAAAGCCTTGCACTATTATTTTCTAAGCAATAATTAAATATGCAGCAAATTGAGGCCAGGAACTTTTTCTCTAGGCATTAGGGTACTCGGAGTGGATGTTTTGACTGTGTTCCAGTACTCCAGTGCTAAGAGATTTAGAAACTGGAAACAGTTCTCACTTCTCAACTCTGAGAATTTTTCTCCTAATACTGCTGAAAAAATAAAAATTGGACATGAAAAAAACAAACAAAAAAAGAGACTTGGACAGGTATAATAATGGAAGAAAAAGTAACTTTTAAAAGTGGTAAATTTAGACTACAATTAGTTAAAAAGAATTAGGAAAGAGTCAGTGTTAAAAACAATTCTAAATAAAATATCTCCTCATACAGAAAATGATAAAGTAGTGTCTCATTCCTTTTATTTTAATACCTTAATTCTCTAATAAAAAGAATATGTCTCTTTTTTTTTTTTTACCTTTGCATCCTCCAGACTCACAGGAGACAGAGTACAAAATACTTCATTTTATCAAAGCTCATCTTCCATACCCATGTATGTTCATTAATATTTTGGAAGTCAAGGAGTTTTTTTCAGTTCAGGGTAGGGAAAACCTGTAAAACACAGATTAAAAAAAACCAGAAAAACAAACAGGCAAAATAAAGTTCTCATCAGTTTCTAAATATGAGAGGATTTTCAAGTAAACATACCAATTAGAGTAGCAAGAAGATTAGTAAGCAAGCAATCTTGCTCTGAGTTGTTTAAATTTATGGAAGTTAGAGTAAATTGTCTCTCTTTTTACACTCTTGATGCATAGATGATCCTGAGAAGTCAAAAGAGAGCAAGTTTGGAACAGACTATGCACCAATATGAGTACTTCACTGCAACTAGAAATCATTGAGACAAATTCTGTGACTATATCTAATAAGAAACTCAATGATTTTACGATCATTAGCACTGCAAACTAAGTCTGTAAGGAATGGTAATCAAACATCACACTTTAGAGCATAAACTATTTGCCCAGCAGATCAGGAAACTGCATGTTGCTCCTATGTTACTCAAAAAGTTAAATATCCTCTTGCCTTTTACCTCTTCTCCTGGAAGAAGAGAAAACCTGAGTGAACCACTGCTGTGAGATGGAACAATGAAGAAATCCAGCATTGTAAGTGAAGAGATAAATGCTGCATGAATCTAGACCTCATTTTACTGGTTAAGTCTATTATTTAACATATAACATCTTTCAACTGCATCATATTCTTTAGTAACTTGAGAATTGTGCCTGAAAGAAGTTAAAACACATGAGAGGAGCCAAGGAATAATATTTCAGGGTTGTTGGCTGACAGATATGTAGATATACATGTGATTCCTTTTCCATTCTTGACCCTTGGTGATTAAAATCAGAGATGGTGGTCTGATCCTAGCTTTCCAGGCTGAAGCTATTTCAACAATTAACCAGAAAAACAGAAGGACATGTCAGGACAGTTCCCTGTCTCTATAAAGAAATATATATTAGTGGCTGTATGCTATTTTTCTTTCTTAAAAGGCACAGGATGAACAAAAGAAAGGAAAAAGCATCTTGTCTTAACGCTAGGATGCCTCTGTGTCATTGTTTGCCTATAGGGCTGCCCTGAATCCTTAATCCCATTCCATCATAGTACAAGCAGAAATCATTTTTTCTTCAAAGGACAAAGTGTGGCCACTTGTGGAGAAAAAAAAAAAAAGAAAGAAAAGGAAAATATATGCCTGTCCTAGCTCAGAAGGTCTCTACTAGGGAAAGCCACCATTTGAGGGAGATTTGCAAGGACACATTTAAGTAGTGGTTATCAGGATCTGGGAGGGTCTGTGAGAGAAAGGTCAAAGTCTATACATATTCTAAGTGTTTGCTACTTGCTGTTGCCAGGCAAAGGTTAGCAAGCTAAATGAACCTTATGTCTGACCCCATGTGGTATTTTTTGTGTTCTTATCTGAACTCCTGTCATGCTGAGCAGTGCAGCTCACACCTGACATTTTTTCCTTTATGGCCTTTTAAGCTACAAAATCTGATTGGTATAGCATCCTTAGGGAATGGGAAGATGTGGGGCACGGGGGAGAAGAGGGTAGGCATTTTTAAGTTGGGAAAGGATATCCCTCCCTCTTAGGCTTCCAGTCAGTCACTTGCATGGCTCTTTCTCTCCATCCTTCCCCTCAGTGACCAAAATCCAAGGTGACAGTGTGACCCTCAGTCTTTGGGATCAGCAATTTGGGTGTCTGCCTGTGGAAAAAAAAAAAAAAAAGCCATCTTTCTTTGTTAATGAAACATTTAAATCTAAGATTTTAATCACACGTCAGGAGACTCAAAGTTAAGGTTGCCACAGCAACACTACAATAAAGCTCTCTGCACATAGCAGTTAGTGAAATGTGCAGTTTAATTAAAAATTGCCTCAATTATCTGACAATTTTCATCCCCCCAAATTCTGTTCTCTCCTCCACTTTCTCAGAATTATCATTCAAATCAGGGGAAGGACAAGAGCTCCCGTGGTAGAGCCAGGCACTGCACTGCTACACATAGGGTCTGAGCTTTGGTCATGGTGATGGAGGCCAGTGCAATGAACTCAAAGTTTGCTTTCCTCCTCTGCAGATCTCTAAAATCATCATGAGTTGATGCGACTCCTTGCATTTTTCCCCTACTCATAAATAGAGTATCTTCCATTGTGGTACTTTGATCCTGGCTGAATGCCAGGTACCCACCACACTGCTCTATCACTCACTTCCTCAGCAAGCCAGGGAAGGGGAGAAAATAAGATGATAGTCTCATGGGTTGAGATAAAAACAGTTTAATAAGGAAGCAGCAAAGCCGCGCAGGCGGGAAGCAAAGCAAAAGCAGATAAAGCTGTTACTCTCCGTTTCCCATCAGCAGCGATGTCCGGCCACCTCCCGAGAAGCAGGGCTTCAGTACGCGTAGTGGTCGCTTTTGGAAGGCCAGAAATGAATCTCGCCTCCCCTTCCTGCTCCTCTCCCACAGTTTATATTACTGAGCTGACGTCATATGGTATGGAATTTCTCCTTGGTCAGCATGGTTCAGCTGTTCTGGCCGTGGCCCCTCCCAAGATTGTGCCCACTCAGAGCTATTGGTGAAGGTGGGGGAAGGAATGCTGGAGGGACAGCCCTGATGCTGTGTGAGCAGTAGTCATAATATTGATACCAACAGTAAGCACAGAACTGCAAGAGCTGCTGTGGAAAATCACTACCATCCCAGACCCACTACACCCAGGGGACACAGTTCTTAACAAAATTCTCTGGTGTGGATTCTTCCCAAAAGCTACAGCTTCTGTGAATATGGGATCCCTCCCATGGTATATGGTCCCCTCTGGGCATAGTCACTGCCCCTGGCACACAGTCTTTTATGAACTGTGAACAAATTTCTGCTTCAGCACTCCTCTCCACAAGATGCAGGGGAGTCTCTGCTCCAGCCCACTTCCTCCTCTCTTGCCTCACTGACCTGGGGGTCCAACTCCTTGCATCACCACCAGCTAGAAAAGAAGGAAAAAAAAAAAAAAAGGAAGAAACAGGAAGAACCCTCCTCTTGCAGCTTCTTCATCTTAAAAAGTGATCATGGAGGTGCCTAATTGGCTCAGCCCCAGAAGTGTCTGACTCAGAGCTGGGGAGAGTTTTGAGGAGCTTCTTACAGGAGTCATCTTTACAGTCCCTTCCCCATTATCAGAAACAGCTCCACACAAAGCCATGACACATGGCAAGTGCTGGGCTATTCCACAGCCTTTCTCCCCTAACTCCATTTTCCAGTCTGAAGTCAGAGCCTCCTGCTCTGTAGGCAATAGCAACGATGGCAGAGCAGCCCTTTAAAAGACCACAAGAGGAGCAGATTTGACGTGGACTCATGGGGAAGGAGCCAACAGAAACGAGAAGAGGCAGCCAAAGGTCACTTTGGCCTGCCAGCTGTAAAAACAACCTGAGTGACATGGCAGTAAAATCCAGGCTTGGGAGCAACCTCCCTCAGCTCCTCACAGTGTACTCACTTACCCCTCCCTACTTCTGCTTGCTGCCTCCATTATACCAGCATGGAAGATGTAAGGCAGCCAGCGGGAGGTATAAGGCAGGGAGCAAGGGTTGCACAGAGGGAGAGGAAGCTCTGTCTGGCAAAGGCCAGCTATGATGGGGGGGCAGCCCCTGCAGGCCATGGAGATCGAGCTTTTTAAGTACATTTCAGCATAGCACGTTTGCTCCTAAGAAATCTAATATCCTTTGGGTCAGTGCAGGCCAACTGTTAGATATAAAGAATTCATAGCACTTGCAATCCCCAGATGAACCATTTTCAATTCTTCATGTTTCTGAAAATTCGTTGTGTCGATCTATCAGCGGTGGCTGTGCTGCATAACGAGGGCCGTCTCCTGCCTTAATGCCAAAGTGTAAATATTGCATTGCAGCAAGCAGCAGTAGATAATGCATAATAATGAGCTGGGTTTGTTATGTGATGTGCTATCCAGAGCCCTTGAAAACAATGCATCAGCTTAAAAAAAAAGAAAAAGCAGAACACAAAACATAGAGGGAGTGAGAAAGAAATATTTTCTCCAGAAAAAGAGAATAGCTAGATATAGAGGTAAAATAATCGTTTACAATTCCGAAAAATAGATGACATGGTCAGAAACATGAAGACAAGGATAAAAGACCAATTCTGATCTGATGAGCCACTGGAGTCGTCAGTATAAATTCACTTAGACACCAGCAGAGCTCTAAGCAGTGTTGAATTTTCATGCTGGAAAGATAGATGTTTTTATATAGTCTCCTCGCTCTTGTTTAATGGGAGAGGAATTCTAGTCTCAGCACATGATTAAACATGATGAAAAGAAATATTGTTTCAGCCAATAGCAATCAAGTGCTAGTTTCATGATTTCCATAGTTAATTTTTCCAGTTCTCATCAGTGATGCATTTTCTCTCTCTCTAAAGGCAAGGTAAAGAACTTTAATCGCTGTCAATCATCTCACATTGTAAGCTACAAGCACTTTAGGAATTACTGAACCAGTGTTTGGCAGAGGCTAACAGGATCACATCAATGTAGTGTGAAGAATCTGGTTCGTGTATCTTTATCCAAGAATTTTAACTGTATGGGCCAAAATGAAGGGCAGCTTGTTCTCTTCTTAACGCACATTATGTTAGTGCTTGTGGCAAAAACTAGGCTAATAGCTAATGTTCCAGTTCTGTCCTGACAAAGAGATGTGATGTTGCAGGTATTTGCATGAATCCCATCTGATTCCTTAGTGCTTTCCTCCATGTCCCTTGCCTGTACAGCTCTTAGCAGCTCAGATGGAACTGAGTACCGACAAGTTGCTGAATATCATCAGTCTTCACCCTAAGCAGTGGGAACTGATGGAGCTCTGCATCTTCCAGGATTCAATTCTGAAGGTGCCAGTAGTTTTATAATTCAATCCACTAAGAAACAGGCTGAAAAACCATTTCATACAGATCAACGCACAGACCAGGCAGCAATATCTCTTACTCATAGTAAGGGAAGGACCTAGATGCCAAAGGCTCTGCAATATCTATTTTTTCACAGGCTGTCATAATGCAGTTTCCAGGTGTTTATTCCCTTCTGAGATATCCAGGAGAATAAGAATTTGGTAGGTAGGCCAATCCTCAAAGATTTTCTTAATTAACTTTGCACTGAAAACAACCCACTGTACTAACCCAGTTCAACCCCAGGAAAACCCAGAAAGTCTAATAGTACCTAAATCTTTGAAACATTTACATTAAGTCTGGGATTCATCTAATCTAAATTTAACCATGTAAGACTTAAACTCCTAGCCTTTACCAGTCATCTAGGTTTCCTCAATAGTGCATAGAGATAAGTATATCAAAGGCAAAGATCAATCTCTGTCTTTTGAAAGCAGAGCAGACACAGAACCCTACTTTAGGCCAATAATAAATCAGCTATCACACTACAAAGTTCTACTGCATTTCATTTTAAAGCTCTCAGCATAGACTTCTCTTTTTTTTTTTTTTTTCCAGCAAATGCTAAATAAGAATACAATGGAGTAAGAATACCTAGAGGTTTACTTAACATTAGGAATGAAGATGAGACCCAGGAGTAGATCATGCTCCCCAGGAATTCAGTGGAAGAAAAGAAGTTTGTTTCAAAAAATAATACACTTCAAGCCATGATTTCAGAAATGTAACAAATATATAACATTTAATGTGAGGTGCCTTCAATGGATAGAACTAGGAAACAAAGAGACCATGTGTTATCAGGAAGCTCGGCAATGGAATCCAGGGACTTCCTGAGTATAGGGATTTACCTTTATCTGGAAAAAGCAGTGGAGAAATAAGAATGATTAAAAAACAACACCACCACCAAAAAAAACCCACAAGCCTACAACAACAGAAAGCCACAAGTAATTGACTATTGTATTTCCTGGTTCTTATTTATCTATAAAAAATAAGAAAATGACTTTTAAGCATGTATAGTAGGCAAAATTCACCTTGAGCTCTGTTGCTATCACTAATCACTACTTTGTAAATACTTTAAAGACTTATAAGGCTTCATCTAAAGAAAAAAACCTTTTAACAACAATCTTTTTTATAGAAAAGATTTTTATAGTACTTTTCTTATAAATTAAGGATAGAGAGTTTTTAAAAAAGAGAATCTAAGTCAAGATACACAGATTATATCTCCTAATATCAATACTAAATACAATGAGGAACAAGTCTGTTCCTCCATTTCCACATCAAACTGGTATATTTTGTATACTGAATTATAAGCTAATTTCTTATTATTATTCATAGAGTCATAGAACCATAGAATAGTAGGGATTGGAAGGGACCTTTAGAGATCATCTAGTCCAACCCCCCTACAGAAGCAGGTTCACCTAGATCAGGTCTCATAGGAACATGTCCAGGTGGGTCTTGAAGATCTCCAAGGAAGGAGACTCCACAACTCCTCTGGACAGCCTGTTCCACTGCTCTGTCACCCTCACAATATTCCTCCTATTACTATTTTTAATCATGGTCTACCACCAGAGACCTCTAATTAGATAGGTAATTTTTAATCCACTCAGCTATAATCTTGTTAATCTCCATTGGAACATCTGATTTGAATGCTGGTATTTTTGGAAGAGTTTAAACAACACAAGGAGGGACATATAAGTAGAAGTCAGTAAAATGGAAGGTGAAAATACAGACATATGAAAACAAAACACAGAGAATAAAGAAGCTATGGAACAAGTATTCTAGCAAGAAGGATTATCACAGTCAAATCTTGGACCTGTTCCCTGATGACAGATCAAGTCACCGGTCATAGAAAAAAGGATGCTTCTCACAGACAGGAACTTAGATTAGGATGTGATTCTCACAAACCTCTGCTGTCACTTGAACAAGTCATTCTCCACTTTTATTCTGTGAAAGGGAAATGAAATTTTTCAGTTTTGGAGGGGTATTGAACGTCAATGGACTAATTCTTTGTAATGACTTCACCTATAAGAGTCATTTAAATATAATCACTTAAATATAGAATATCTTTTACCCAACAGTGGCAAAGATGCTTCATTGACCCTTCTTGTATCCCTATTTACTTTTTATTAGGTGAATCTTCTTGTAACAGGGAACAACCAGTACATAGAGGCTACATCCTTTGTAGTGCATTCCTTTGAAATAAAATAGAATAAAGTTCATGTTCCATCTTGCATCTTAATTCAGTGCTTAACCATCTTTGAGAATTTATTTACAAAATTTATCTATCATATATCTTTTTCTATCAAAATTTAGCTACCATCTTTTTTCTGCTAAGTAAGACATATTTTGGAACTGGAACCATTCTCAGTCCTGAACTTTTCAAAGATATTCCCATGATTAAAAGCACTAGAAGCTTTCTGATGCAATGTGAATGTAGAAAAGTTCAACTCTACTAAGGGTAAGCAAACATTTTATTATCCATTGATCTTTTCATACAGGTTGTGTGAAGTATCAAATCATCTTCCTGTAGTCTAAGAG
Organism: Colius striatus; assembly: GCF_028858725.1. Lineage (NCBI taxonomy): Eukaryota > Metazoa > Chordata > Aves > Coliiformes > Coliidae > Colius > Colius striatus. The sequence continues at coordinate 201,863,377 of NC_084759.1, forward strand.
TGTTTAATCTGCCCAAAAAAACCCCACATTTTTTTGTTGTATTCATTGTTACTGAAATAGAGAGATAGTTGATGTCATAGATACAGACTTTTAAGCTATACACAATTAGTTTAAAGTATTTCCAAATTGCCATTTCTGTGTCTTATTATCATTTTAGTGTAATTTTAGTGTAAAAAAAAATTCTTACATTAAACAGTCTTCTGTGATTTTCACTGGTAAAAATGTAGGCATTAGTAAATCAGTAACATTTTCAACTTGTCTGAAAACTTGTTTATACATTTGATTCTGTATTTTAAATACTTTGGATTCTGTCCAGTGACCATTGCTCTGAATAGAGGGTTTACATAAATTTGCACATGCACTTAAAATAGGCCTGGGATGTGCTAAACTTCCATAGAAGTTAGTAAGTTCAGCTTAAAATAGTGGAAAATATTTATCTGGGAAACCACACATCATTTGGATCAACTTCTATATTAAAGCAGAAGAAAGAACACTGCTGGATTCTAAGATAATACTGAAGTTTTATACTCAAAATAGGCTTAGAAGCTGAGAAATCTTCAGTTTTATTATCAGTTCAGCTAATGACTCCCAGAGTGGCCACAGGAGTTTAATAGATCTCTCTCTGTCTTTGTTTCTATATCTGATATTTATTGTGGCACATTAGTAGAATGACAAATAATTAAAATGCAATGTACATTTGCTTTCTTTATGAAGTGTATCAGAAAAAAAACAATCTATTTGTCAAAGTCAAAATTCAAAATGAAATAAAGTAATGGTAGAGTATCTAAGGAATGTTTTAACCTAGATTTTTCAATTATCAGGAAAAAATGTCTGCTATTTTTAATTTGAAGTAAAAAGAAAAAAAAAAGGAAAAAATCAAATTAAAGTTTTTCTTGAGAATTAATTTTTCACCGTACTGTACTGTGTATCACAGTACTGTTTAGATTAGGAAGACCTTTCAGATTAAGTCCAGTTGTTAATCTAGGATTTCCATGCCCAAGACCACTTCTAGCGGGTACAATCTTGTTACTGCACTTGTTACTGTAGTTTACTAACTACAATGAAATAAGATGTAATAATAACAACAACAATAATGAATGATATAATAATAATAAATGTGATGAAAAGGAATATAACAAAAAGAGAGGGAAAGTTATTGATGCACAATGAAATTGGTCATCACTCACTGACCAAGGTCTGTGAAGCAATCCCCTCTCCAAGCTAACTCCCCTGAGTTTATACACTGAACATGAAGTTCTATGACCTGGAATATTCCTTGATCAGCTGGGGTCAGCTGTCCTGGTATGCTCCCTCCCAGCTTCTTGTGCACCCACAAGCTAGTGGGGTGGTGTGAGAAGTAGAAAAAGGCTTGACAGTGTGTAAGAACTGCTCAGCAATAACAAAAACATTATTGTGTTATCAATATTGTTCTGAAAAGAAATCCAGAACATAGCCCTGGGCCACCTACTAGGAAAAAAAATTACTCTTTCCCAGTCAAAGCCAGGACACAATGGTATTTAATATTTAGCAACTGCAAACACAAATGTTATGGAACACACTATGACAGACATAAAATTAAATGTATTTATAAATCAACTGGAGAAGGTATTATCCTCAAAATACCCAGGTGTATAACTGATATAACCAGTAACACTGGATTTGAGTTTATACTTGTAGAAAAACTGAGTACAACTCTGTATTAAACTGCCTTTATTGTCAATAGATCCCAGAGACATCATGTATCTTCCAGCCTCTCCAAAACAAAGTCTAATAGAGAAAGGAAAAGATGTTCCTTTGCTGTCAGAGTGCATCACACTTTTCCATCCTGCAAAGTGGATCTTGTGGCTTGAGGAGCTCTGATTGTCACATTGGGCAATTGGGCAGTTGCTAGTGGTTTCACAAGGCATTTGTACAAATATCTTCAATGAGCTGTGAAATAGCATGAGCTCATCTGTGGGCTGCCAGACCAGTTCCAGGTATTGGTTGAGGCCTATAACATTTTTAAATTACCTTTTTTTTTTTTCTCTCTAGAATATCAAGGAAAGTATCTGCACACTCTAGAGAACGAGTACTTCTTGGTATCTATATTATCATCTGATGAGTCTTTGTGTATCTCTTAAGTCTTTTATATCTACTGAAATCATTGCTTCCACAGTCCTTTCCCACTCTCTAATCGAGTTTTTTTATTAACAGTTTGAGGATCTTAATCTTTCAGATTCAGACTTTAATGGTGATATATTTTATTGATATCCTGTCTTGCACAAGAAATGTTCCAAAGGTAAATATTAAAATATATAATGATGCATGAGAAAAGAAAAGAAAGCTACATGCCAATATACTCTTCTCATCCATTTCCATATTCAGACAACTTACTTTTGCTCCTGAATGATGCATGTAAAAAAAAAAAAAACTGGGAAGAAATACAAAACAGTCTTGGATCAGTCAATGGCTTTTGAAAGACAGTGTTGTACCTTTTTTTTCTCAGCAGTGTCCAGCCCAGCATTCAGAATTCTTATTGATGTGTCCACAGTTTTTTCAGAGTTACATAAGACATCTAAGTAGTGTCAGACTTAGTGGAGATGGCAACTGAGCATGTTTTGCTGCAGTCAAAAAAGCTATTTTGAAAATCAGAGTGTTTCAGTGATGATGTAGTAAATTCTGTCAATGACAAATTCTATTGTATTTTCAAGCTGTAGATTCTTAGCTGAATGGTAATTGTTTTGACTTTCATAAATTAAATTGTTTATAGGGTTGATCTGATTCCACTTAAACATAAGAAAAAACTATTTCACCATGAGAGTGATGGAGCAGTGGAACAGGCTGCCCAGGGGGGTTGTGGAGTCTCCTTCCTTGGAGGTCTCCGCCTGGACATGTTCCTATGTGACCTGATCTAGGTGAGCCTGCTTCTGCAGGGGGGTTGGACTAGATCTCTAAAGGTCGCTTCCAACCCCTACCATTCTATGATTCTATGATCTGGAAACACTTTTCTAAGAGGCAACAGCTGACAGTTGTATCTTCTAGTGTTAGCTGAAGTAATTTCTCCTAAATTGTCCATTAATGAGACAGGATCAAAACAGGAAAAAACATTCATGGTTGGACAATAGCAACGCTATGACTTAAACAGAGTGTCTGGTAAAGCTGTAGATTTTCTGACTTCTGTTCTAGGACTTCTCAAAAAATTGTATTTCATGATCTAGAGAAAGAAGGCTGGTCAAAAAAGAAAAGCACCACTTAACAATCTGAGCAAGCCCTGGGTATAATGTGAGGGAAACTAGGATGTCACTCAAGGATTTAGAATTCATGTATTACAATAACACAACGTGATCATTCAACATGGCAAAAAAAAAGATGATTTTTATGGCCAAAACAACATTCCACATAAAATTCTGACATATCAATTTAACATTGTTATTTGCTTCTGCTCTGGATTTTGGGACTAATGCTGTTTATGCATTTTCAAAACCATCTTGAATTAATATTCAGTGTTTACTAAGCCTGTTGGATTTCCTGATGTAATTTGCATTAGCTCATAGCAGCAGGGGCCTTGAGAGAACTAGTACCAAAGAATTAAATCACAAAACAAGTGCTTTGATCTGTTAAAAAATAAGATCTCCTTCACCTTTACTGTATGATCATCTGTGAAAAGAAACAAAACCACATAAGCCACATCCATTCCTTATTCTATTACTAAATAAAACAATGTAGCTCTTGGTAAGGGAATATTTGAATGGTAGCATATTTGAATTAGTGATTACTGTGTATTTGAAAATTTTCTGTGATGAAATATTCAACCTTACCATGTTTGTTATATAGGGCTTCTGAACCCTTTCAGCTAAGCCAATTGTCCAGCAAAGAAGGATTTGTTTGTAGCATTAAAAGGTGCTTTGGAACATCTGAGATACTAGCCTATACCAAAAAGAAACCTCTTTTCGCAATCTTTTTTATAACCTTGGAGAAGTAATTTAATCTGCTTGTGCCTGTGTTTTGTCTAGTAAATGTCTTGTTTGTTTACAGGCACGATTGCTGCAGGAAAGACTTGGAGCTGTTATGTACACTCATATCTGTACAGCAGATGTTAGGATCTGCCAATTCTATTAGGGTCTTTTTCTTTTGAAAATTAATTGTTTATCTTGAGCTATCAGTTGCCACCCAAAAACTCTAAGAGAAACAAAATTCATACACATTTATATTTAACCCTTCACACTGTCCCTTTGTGTATTGCCTTCCGTCTGAGGGTAGAATCAGCATTACAAGCCTTACGTGGTCAGAGAGAGACCCCAGAAGTCATCATACCGTGAAGATAAATATTGAGATTGCAGGCAAAATGGTTTCTGTACCGTTGATCAGTGTGAGTTTTCAACATCAATCTTCATATCTGCAGAGATGTGAAATTGTATGCCTGCAACTCATCTCATGCACTGAAGTTATTGAAAGTTATAACCTGGTAGAATAACCTGATAAGGCCACAGTTTCTGTCAACAGAAAACAAGTGGTACCTCACACACCTACTTTTGAATCTTTGAATTACGTTGTGGACTAGGTCTTGGATCAAAGTCTTCACCAAGAAAACTTTACTAAATTAGTATATTAGTTCCTATTCCTTAATATAAACTTTGAGTAAGCATTCCATGTTCTCTGAACACTTCTCCTAGTTAAGGGAAACTGAAACCTTTTGTTTGGGTATGCTGATAATAGATGGCACCACAAAACTATTTCTTACTATTCTTTAATGAAAATAAACTCCTTTTGGGATAATTAGCTTTCGCATTCATGAGCTAATACTTGCACAGTTATACACAAGTTAGATAAATAACAAAAGACATTGTCAAATGCATTTAACAATATGGAGATTTTCATTAAATAATTCTTCAATCAATGTTAACAGTACCTATATATGTAAGCTGTGTAGGTATTTCTATCACCAGAGATATCTGACAAGCTCTAGTGTAACCATATATTTTATTGTTAAATTATTAATAGTGCTTTCATGCCTGAGACCTTATGGAATACTACATAGCATCTTTTATCTAAGGATCTCATCATGATTCACAAAGATTAAGCATCAAAACATCCCTATGAAGAACGTAGGCTGTACAATATAATTATACTGTACTGAATCATATACAACTTACAAATATAAACTCAAATGAACTTGAATTTTATTCCTTGTGCTTCAGGGGCTTAAATCTCAAACCCTCAGTTCTTGTAATTTGTTGAGGACGTTCTAGGAAAAAAAGAATGAGAGAGAAATATTCCATCACCAATCATCTTTTCTCTGGAACCTGAGAAGTTCACCAACAGCTCTCCTTTTCAAGTACTGTGCCAAGTTGGAAAATTGACTGCTTCCGAAATAGTTTTGTGGTAGATATTCATATATATGGGCAATGTCTTTTATTTAAGTTTCTGGATAGATGGGAAACTTGTGGTATGTTTTAATATCTATTGCACTCTTTTTTTTTGATGACCAGGTTGGTGGTATCAGAATCTTAGAGTAACTGAATTTTATGATTCTTCCTTGATCTTCCTTAAAAGTGTGATTATCCAAACCTGGAGTTGAAAATATAAACTTCAGTTTAAAGTAATGGTCTTGGTCTTCCCACTGTTTAGAGAGGGACAAAACTTCTCATTTTCTCAAGTGCTCAGTAAACTTGTGGCAACTTCAGGAACAGCTCATGCCACCTGCATATAGCAGCCTGTATGGTGATTGCAGTGAGCCTTTCTCCTTTTAAATTAAGAAGATTCCCACTTTGTTAAAGTCTTAAACTAAGCCAGGGATCTTCAATAACTTGTCTGAGCTAATAGGAGCCTGTAGCAGCAACATTCTCAATATTATGTTTCAACTACCAGGTTGGTTTTGTTGTTTTCCTTTCTTCTTCTGTTGAAAGTGCCACCAGTCTGTCACCAGTGAACAGACACAGGGAAGTGGAACATTAGTTTTATACACATCTATTCCAGTCTCACTAACATCTTGCCCTCAGCTTTTTCTCTTGACAAACATGATCAAAAATACAAAAACCAAGCAAAACAATATCCACAAAATCTTGCCACACAGCCTTATGGAGAGAGCTTGTCTGAACACAACAGGAAAGCAGTGCATGCAGTATGCTGCTCTTGAACACAGAGGTTTCATTTCTGATCTGGACAGTCAAGTTGGGAATAGGATCTGTGATAATAATGGCATCAGGCAGACTGAGGCTATTTTTAAAAGAACTGCCTGCAGGCCAAAGGGTAGCACCCAAGGGGAAAAATAATCAGCTCTGCCTTCTTTACATTTAAACCTACAGCGATGTCAGGGCCTGATAGTACCAGCCAGCATTCATTTAACATCAGCAAAAAACAGTAAAAAATAAATACAGGAGAAAGATAAATATGCACCAGACACATAAATATTCCAGATTCTAGAGTTAACCTTTGCATGGTTGAAACAAAGTCCAACTTAAAATGCAAAATTCATCTCTTGCACACCTACAGTATTAGAAAACATCAGTTCCAAAGACAAGTGTTAATATGAAGATTTCAGTTTACATAGTATCAAATGGATGTGAGAAAGAGCCTGCTGCATCTTTTTCTTATTTTCAAAATTCTCAAAAGAGGTAAAAGGTAGACAAATATAGAAGTTATCTTGTATAGCTTTTAACTGCCATGTCTGAGCTAATATATGATTGTAGTCAAAATAAATAAATAGTCAAAAAGGCATTCATGGGTTCACAGGACTGAAGGATAATTAATGTTGGAAGTAACTTTAAAAGGTCTTCTTATTCAGCCTCCTGCTCAGAGCATTCCTAGGATGTTTATAGTTTTACCCTAAAGTGACATTCTAAAAGGGTGAAGTACATTGCACAATGTAGCTGCTGATTCCCAGAAATCCAGTGAAATTGGATCCAATGTGGATGTCTGCATCATGTACATGTAAATTATGCAAATGACCTCCAATGCCTGATTAAATTTTTTGTGATCGTAATTTGGTTGGTGCAAAGACACATAAGGAGTTCCTCTGATTTTGAAGTCCAGCAGCCCAGAATTTCTGTGCACGCAAAGCAGGTCCAATAGCCATTAATATGAGTTCTAGCAATTATTGCACTCTGGACTCTTCTGTAAAGGTTGATTTCAAACACTTACAAAGCTCAAGCTGATTACATTAAGGATGTGACTTCTAAAAGCTAGTTGGGAATCCTAAACCCAGTCCCAATGTTAATCTAATGTTACAATAATACAATTTCTATTCATAAGTAGTTGATTAAGATGGCATGGTTAATGTAAAATTCTAGCCCATTAAACTATTTTATTGTCACAGCTTGATATTTTGCACTGGCTAACAGCTACAAAGAAGGAACAGTGTACTTCGAATAGACTACTTAAGAGATAAATAACTAACCTATGTTTGCCTCCAAACTCTTTTCTACAATGACAAAACTCTTTTGTCTGCAGACCCATAATTATTTTCCTCTAAACTTATTAGTCTGTGTTGATTTAATATATTGGTGGCATTTTGCAGGAATTTGTCTAGAAAGGGACATGGGGAAAGAGCAGACTCCTGATGTTAAACATTGAAAACTATTTCTTCTCTAGCCTTTTAAATGTCTGCATGCACTGACACAGGTCACTGAAGAAAAGTTAAGAAGAATAAATACATCCTCAAAGAGTTGTGAAGGTAGCAAGCCAAAAGTGAGTTCCCAAACACTAACTACAAGCAGAAGAAATAGTGGATCATTTCTTAGCCAATTAATATCTACTTAGAAGCTTATGCCCTGGTGTGCACATGTAACTCTATTTAATGTTAATGAAAGTTATGTGCATGCTACAGAGAAGGCTAGACTTCTTAAAAGAGGTTGTTCAAATTGCTTCCTACAGATATAGGTCAAAGATTAATCATTCAATTTGGCTTCCTTTGCATTACCAAAAAAAAAAAAAAGGATATTATCAACAATACACAGTATTTAACTGAGAAAGCTCAAGGTACAATATTATTCTACTATATTTTTTGTCAAGTTTTCAAGCCATCAATGCCATTTCATTTCCCAAGTAAAAGCAAAAAGTGACAGATTACTGTGATGAAATGTTGAGGTCACTTACACAAGCATAAAGAGAGTTCAGAATCTGGAGATTTGTTTGTCGTTATACATGACTTTGATTCTTGTCTTGTTAAGCAAACAGAAAAAAAAAAAGTGAAACTGGAGCAGAATATCTAAAGGCTTTAGTGGTACATAAGCAGTAAGAGATCAGTTCTGGTTCACTAGATTTGAATAGCTTTACTAGGCAGATGTAGAGTTAAATAAACTGATATAGTGCTTAAAATTGGAGGTCAATGGCCTATTCACTGTAACAGATACAAATGTAAACCCATTGAAGTATTCTTTACTAGATTTTATTCACATATGGAAAGCTTATTTTCTGTGCTTAGTTGTAACCACTAACTGTACCCGAGTAGCAGGAATAGAGCACACAGATTTCTCTTGGCCCTTATTTTATATGGTCATTTACATCTGGACTTGATGTTTGAAATATCACCTAGTCAAATCAGAAGATAATCAAGGTAGTAGCCTTGTATTTCTACTTTCAGAAGGCATAAATGACCAAAACAAAATATAAGGAATGAAAACCAAGAGTTCTTCTTCTTCTGATCAGAGGAATCGGACTTTAAACTTATTACATGGAGGATAAGGAAAGTCTAGATAGGTAGTTCATACAATAGAGACATGTACAGTCTTCTCTTAGAACTTGATTTAGTTGCATAAAAACAAGCATTTAATATCATTTTAAATGCCCTATGCTATTGAGAACATCTATGCAGGCCTTGAAGATGTAATACAACACCATAGGAGAACAATACCTTTTTGAAATGCCATTGGATATCTATGTTTGGGCAACCAAGCAGAATGCTCAGACCTCACATTTTGGAGTATACATAGCTATCTACATGATAGCTGTAAGTCAAAGATCCTGTATAGTAATTGAAGATTTACAGTTTGACTTTACTCACACATGGATACAGAGTGATGTTTTAAATGCTCTGGATTATTTTGGTATATCTCCAGCAGTTGGTTCAGAAGGATGTGAATATTCCATATGTTCTATGGCATAGCTTTCAAGACCAAACTAGTATTTTGGATTCCGTAGTTCATATCAAATGGTATTAGGAGTTTCCAGTGTCTAGTCAATACACCTAAGGATTAGTTTGAAAACTAATTATCTCAGTCAATCTATATTTGATCAATTTTGACCAAAAAACAAAAAAAGCCAACACCAAAGCAAAACCAAACCATGCCCTCCAAAAACACTTAATTGAGAGTATTGATTAGGGATTCATTGACTGTAATAAACTTCAACACTCAACGTAACGCTTCAATACCTCAATGTGCACATCTACATTTGTGTATCTTAGCTGTGCTCCATCCTCTCACTCAAAATAAATTAAATTAATCCAGACTGAAGGTGATTTGAGTTGTCTTAGAGTTTTGTAATGTGGTAGATTAACTCTTTCCTGTGCTCACATGCCATGCCTCTCTAAAGACTTACCAGAGTTCACTTGCTGCTTCTGGATTTTTATGTTCTACTTTTGCCAGTTACTCATCCTTTGCAGAAATTGTATCAGAACCATGATTACATAATCAGAGGACCCAAATAACAGCCCTAAATCAATAACATCACTGGCTTGGTAACATTAAGAATCCTACAGCACTGTAGAAATCACTCTTCCTTCCACGTGTAATTTGGTCTATAGAATAGTGATAGCTTAAATGAAGAGGGAGAGAAAAAATGAGTCTTTGTTTGCTTAGTCGGTTTGGGTAATGATAGAGAGAGATAATGATAAGGTTAAAAAATAATTTGTGGAATAGATTTCATAAGGATTAGATGGTAAGGTTTAGGAGGCCTTTAATTTCAGAACAGGGACATAGCTGAAGAAAACAGGTAAACAGAACATTGGCATGGATCTGGGAATATACTAGTGAGATGATAAAGATGTATATGGCAGGAGGGACTATAGTTTGGCATGATAGGGTGAAGCAAGATCTGAGGTACATTTATAATACCTAAAGCATGCTCTCATGTTTCCTTCTATGTCTGCTGGTATCATATGTCACTTACAGTTGTGAAAGTGTGAAGACAGAAGGAAACCATACAGTTGTCTCCTCAAGACTTTCAGTATATACTCCAGTTTCTCCTGTCTTACTCTTCTAGTCATGTGTTGTGAGACATGGTCCCTGAATTCTGCTTCAATAGTTGTCTTCTACATAGTCAATCTGGAGCTAAGTAAAGCAGTGTGATAAAATGGGAAAAGTTGGGGTGAGCTCAGAGACAACAGGAAATTTTCACAAATGGTACCTAAATTAAAATGTTTTGTCAAGTCTCAAGGCTTGAGATCACCATTCTTGTTTTATTTGTCAAAAAGACATCTACTTGACAGTCAAATCTTTAAGGATAAAATTCTACCCTGTTTTACCTCCATACAAATCCATCCTTTCAGTTAGGTTTCCTTAGTTCTTCATGAAACCCAAGAACATGGAAAAAAAGGAAAATTATGTGATAAGAAAAGCAGTCCTAAAAACTATCGTATCATCATCATGAGTGGTTTCCTTAAAGTTTTTTGGTATTTATATGCAGACTATTTTTATTCCCATGATCCCATAAAACCTGCATCATATTTCTGCATCTTTGCTCTTCACTCTTAATGTAAAATTAACTCCAGCTAGACCGCTGAGCTACTGACTAATGCTCTCAAATCAGTCCCAGTTTTGCATTTCCAAATCTCCATCGTTGTCTCCTGAGGGAAGGCAACAGTTGGCTTTTTTAAAACCTAGAAGCAAGTGTTTGAGTTTGATGAGGCTATAAACTCAATGACTGATGTTCTCTGTTCTGCAGGAGAATGGTTACAAGGAATAAAAGAGTCTCCAAGGAAAGGGTCTGCTCAGTGTCCAGACCCAGTAAATCCTTTTCTGCTTCCTGAGGTTGCAAACAAGGCTGCTGATTACAGGCAGTTTTATCCCTGGGTCTTTATCACTCTTCCTGACAGTATGAGATTATTTATCAACAAGATTTAATACCTTAAACATTTTTGGCAAGTTCTCTTCTTGAAAACACAGCAAGAAAGAGCTGAGGCAGCCAGACAACGCAGTATTCCATAGGGGGAAACAATTCTCTAATAAATCTGATATTTCTCTATAAAATATTCCATCAGTGATATTTCTGTAATGAAGTATTATTTGAGAGATTCAAACTACTGCAGGATAATTTTACATGTCTCTGAAAGCAAGCTTTCAAGCCTCGGGAGGTCAAACTGACTACATCTTTTTAACGGGTAGGCATGGAGAAGGCAATGACCTAAGAGCTGTGAGAAATAAAGAAACATTCTGTCATTGCTAACTTTCTGATTAACTCCCTGGCTTTCTTCTGTGATTACTGGAGATTTTCCAGTCAAGGAACACCTTCTGCCTGACACTGATACATGCTGCTTATGTGACATGAGAAAATGTAGGAAGTTGTCATCTGCTCTCTGAATGTAAAAGAGTGTGGAATGCTTTTCCTTCAAATCCGTAACACAAGTGTTGTTATAAACGACTAGATTTATGCTTTTGGCCAAACAAGAGGAGGTAAAAAGGGAAAAGAGAACTTTTGCTGTTGATTGAAATGGTGTAAGAATTCCATTAGAAGAGAAGTTTAATGTAGGAATTTGTATTTTTATATAATTCCAAAGTTCTTTGTCAGTACTATGGAAAAAAAAAATGAATTGTTTCTGTGAGACATTTAGGACTGCACAACACTATAAAATGCTGTAAATGTGTCCATGGATGTTCCTTCCCAGGACTGTAGCTCTTCTCACCAAAGTCATTTGATGCTTTCCAAGTAAAGCAGTACACAACTATTATTCAGCCTATTACAATGTGTGTTACTTCACCTGTGCTGTACAAGACAGATCACACCTGTATTGCATTTATGCCACTTGGAGACAAGATTTGAGAAAGACTGATTTAATATTCTCTTTGTTTTGAAATGTAGGTTGACATCTTTTTAGCAGAAGCATCAGGTAAATGAGATCTTCTTGTAACTTCTTTGTGGAGTTAGCATTTGAGGCTTCCTCTGTGTTTATCTGTAGCGAGTGTGATTCGCTAGTGTAAGATAAGGTTGTTCAGACTGAGCTCAGGAGGTCTTGGGTCAAACAGTTGTGAGTCAGACATCAAAACTGTTGAGCTCACAGCTCTTGTTCTGGAAACAGTGAAGCTGGCAATCAGCAAAACTGGAAAAAATATAGTAGGTCTCATAAGGACAGCCACAGTTTACAGTCTTGAGTAGTTCTCTTGGTTTTGGTTGTATAGCCAATCCATAAGCTTTCTTGTTTAGTGTAAGCTGGAAATGGATTTGACATGTCCTCTACAAACCTATTCTAGGAAGGCTAACACCAGTAATACAAACATTACCAGATAAAATCCAGGCTAGATGTCTGATTACTCCTTAGGTACACTGAAACAGAGGGCACACATTTCTGTCAAGCAATTGGGAGGGAGAAGATACTTGGCATTCAAATAATCCAATTCAACACACAACCAAGCACAAATAATCACCTATTTCCTGAAGGATTTGAGCCTTGTGACAGAGGTGATATACATCATGGATGAAGATTGACAGACAGATCAAGACAATATTATGTTTTCTTTTTTATTTTTTCTCTAACAACAGCAGCACTTTCAAAATCTGACTGGTGGAAGAATTATTTTAGCCAGAACTAAAACACAGGGGTTAGAACATAAGAACAGCCACACAGAGAGGCAGAAGGATCAAATAACCCTGTGAATCTTGTCTCTGACAACATCCCACAGCAAATATTTAGGGAAGAATATAAGCACAAGCCAAGATTTGGTGACACATTCATGGACACTGCAGTTCACAGGGAACTTTTCTGGGAAAAAGAGGTTTTTTTTGTAGTTAACAGACTACTGGATTTTCCTTATATGGGACTGTGAGGTTAGTATTTGAACCTGTGCATATTCTTTTAACATTGAGAGCATCCAGAAGCATGGAGTCCATAGATACGGTAAAAAACTTTACATACTCTGTATAAAGAAGGATCTGTTTCATATTATTACTTCATAGCTTCACAGAGTGGCTTCTAGTTCTTGTGCAGGAGACCACAGCTAGGAGTCAATGCTTATTTAAAGTTGTCAATCCCATGATGCTTAAGGTTATGTAGTTTTCTGTTATACTATATTCAGTCATGTTTCCTCCACACTTAAGAATCTCTGTACATAGAAACCATGTCACATTTTCGATGACCCATTTTTGATTTTCTTTGATCTCCTTTTGTTTGTAGTGTATCTTATCTGACAAGGAAAGATAGAATTGTACTCTTCAAGGTACAGACATGTGATAGTTTTACAAAGAACAATAATTTTTCTTCATTATTTTCTATGCTTTTCCTAATAATTGTGAAAATATACTTTCTCCTTTAACCACTCCTAAACACAGATCAGATGTTTTCAGTTAAGCATTAATTATAATAAATCAGGATCAAATTTCTGACATTGAAATTCAGTCAGTCATTGTTTATGTAACATTGATTATTTTCTCTCAGGTGCATTTATTTGAATTTATCAAAGTCTAATTTTTTTTTCATACGTTATTTATCCCTAGTTATTCTGTTTTTTCTCATTGTCCTGAATATCCTAAATGACCAGCCACTTCCACTGCCATTTGCAATCTTATCCAGAACACATATGTTGACGAGAGTCAGTCCTGACATAGCCTGAATGAGGTATTTCTAATTCTCTTCTTACCTCTTGTGAAAGAATGAAACATGAGAAATACTATTCTCTGTAAAGTAGCTCTTCACACTTCTTACAATCAAAACTGGATAGATTTGTTTGTAAACTCTGAGACATACTTGGAAAACTCTATTAACATTTGAATGTACAATCAATTGGTTTTGCTACTAAATCAGTTTGGGTTTCTTTTAAGGAATGCAAACTATGTTGGCTAAACCACCCTTTCAGAACTATTGGCATTAGAGCAATTGTCCTAGCAAGGCTGTGACAGCAGTCTCAGTACAAGGTTTCTTACTTCAATCATGTCCATATCAGGTCATTTTATCGCAAAAAAAGAGCCTGTTAAGATAACAGGAACAGTATAATTAGAGGTAATTATCTCAGCAGGAGAGATGTTGCCACAAAGGTATCTGGGAAGTTAGCAATCTGAGAAAGGTCAAGATAGTCTCTTGAAATGGATATATAATTTGCCTATTTAGATCACAAGATCTTCTGGACTCACAGAAAGTCAAGTACAATGACCTCGTTTGGGGCCTTGGAGAGCTTGAAAGAAAAAATGCAAACATTTTTAATGATAAACATAACAATAAAGGTGACCCCAGTGAGGAATCTGAGCTAGGTGAGGAGGATATTTTCTTTCAGAAGCCATGAACTTACTGTAGGCATAATAGACCAGGTTTCAAGAGCTCATAATCACTTTAAAGGAATTTAATTATGGATTACAATCTTTGACCTGGTTTAAAATTAGAAATAGTCTTCATCCCTCAATCACAAGTGGTAAGTATATCCTTGCATTTATTCCTAAACTGATAGTTTATTAGATTAATTGGACAATAAAAGACATACTTTACCTTACGGATGTTCTGCTGTTTTATACTTGAAGTTTGGTGTCTTGACCTTTGGTGTTGAACTTTGTTTCTTCCCTGTCCCATGACAGTGTATGGAAGCAACATGAGAAAGTATAGTCTAACACACTTGAAGCAGTCATTCTCAAATTGTGGAAAGTGGGGTGGTTATTCACAGAGAGAAAGCTCGTGTTAAAATGTACATCTGATGACAGCAGGTATTGCAGATAGTTCTATCACCTGTCAGGTTTTCACTTGGCACTCCTCAAATTGGACATCTTTCTATTTGGTAGTCAGTGGCATTAGTTGTGTGAGAACAACCAGTTTGGAAGCAGTGACCTGGCTCAAGCCCTGTGGTACCATTTAATTTTCATGTAAATCCTTGTAGCCAACAGGTTCAATGTGACTGATGGTTGCTAAAATCTGCTGTCTCCTTCAAGACTCTAAACCTGAAATGAAGACAAGCACTTCTGTACTAGGCTAATAGAGATAACCTCAGGGAGCAGTTATGCACTCATTTCAAACGCTTGAAAGAGAAACGAAAAAAAAATGAAGTTGCTATTGAAGTATAATTAAGATGGTGTTCTCAAGTACAGTGCAACCTTAAACTGGAGGAGGAAGAGAGTTAAAATGGAACCACTTACCATGCAGTAAAAGCTCCATTGCATGAGACACTCTTCATGCACAATGTGATAGGATTAGAAACCATTCAGATTATGTAGATAGAGGCTTGTAAAGGGCTTATTTAATGTTTTGTTATTGAAAGAGGAGAGAAATGAGAAAAGGAAAGCTGAGAAAGGAGAATACACATAAGTGGCCAGAGGGGTCATGTGGCTTGAATAAACAGAAGTCCAAATCACCTCCTTCTAAAGTCTTTTTTGAACTTGCTTAAACTTAGATAAAAAGATTGAAGCTTTTTCTATGACTCTAGCATATGTTGATTTTTCTCTTACACCAGAATCTTAGGATCTGCTTAGAAGCAGTTTATATTTGCAATCCTTTTGCTGTGATCAGAAAAGCTGGAAAAATGTCTTTTCTGGTGTAGAACTTAAAATCCAAAGCAGTGTCCGCTTGGCAGAAGACTCATCTGTTCCCACTTCCATAACCCGAGCTCCACTAGAGAAAATTAGTTCTCAGTGAAGCTTCCAGGACCATGTTTTACATATCTGCAAAGTACTGTGGGAGGAAAACATTTATTTGTACATAGAAATCACAATAGAGCTTGACTTCAGGAGAGAGCTTATGAAGACACTACCCTTTTTGAGTCCAAATCTGAAAATCTGAGGTTATATTTGATGAATGACTGTGCTATGAGTGATGGTGAATGATAAGAAACATAAAGCACTTCCCATAGTTTTAATTCATTACATTCAACGGAGTTGTCTATTAATGTCCATTAAGAAATAAGGAAGCCTGGAATGACCACTTTTGTTTTGAGTAGCTCAGTTTCAGAAAATTGTAGATATGTCAGGTTAATTCCCCTGGAAATAATATAAAGCATGTTCTGAATAGTGTCTTTTTATTATTTTAAGTTTATGAGCATGGAAAATATAACAAAAATAATTTGTTTTTATGCAACAAGTAACTAATGCAGATACCAAACAGGATTAAAAAACAGAACTGATTTGGAGGTGGAAAAACTGTCAACACTGTATGGTAATCAGTAGTACATCTTACATATATCCGTTTTCCGTTTTGAATGTTTCTCAGTTCATTAATGAACAAGGAAGACATGAAACAATATCTACTAGGGATATTTTAAAACTTATAGATTCATATCCAAGTTTTGTCTGATATGATCTCTCACTTGTGTAAGTTTTAAATAATTACTAAAATACAATACAAATATGAGATGATTTGAAAAAAAACTATCAGTCCTAGAGAAAATAGTAGAAAGTATAACAATGGCTAGAACTGAAAGAATTATTATTAATTCCAATCATGATGGAGCCATGAAGAAATCTTTGTCAAAATGGCTTGAATTCATGTCTTTGGGATGATTAATATGAAGTTATAAATAACACACATAAGAACAGAAAAAGTGTGAGAATGTAACAGTTCTTACAAAGTATTTTCAATGGGGAATCATCACATTTGCAAATACTCTGCTATGTTCTGCACGCTGGCACTGAAAAATTGAGCTGCTAAAGTCACTACAGGATCCTAGAGAAAGTCCTGGAAAAGGAGACACTTTTTATTATATGAACTACAGGAATGGCAAGTGACTTGATGACAGTATTTCTATATGCTCAAGAATGAAAATGCTGGGTAGCATTAGCATAGGAAATCCAGAACACACTGCCAAGAGTTAACCAGTGGAATGTAGCCCTATATCCTAATATCTCTGCATTTAGATATTCTAACTAACTTTTCATTCAGTATAATTTAAACAAATTCAGCTTTCCAGGATCAGTATGGAAGTAAACCGGTGAAGTTTAATGACATTCGGTATAAAGATGTCAGAACAAATGATCCAGAAATCCGTACTTGTTTCAGACACAATGAATATCTGAATGAAATGTGTTTAATGACTGATTAAAGCCACATTCGTTAGGGAATCCAGACTCAGAAAGCAGGGAAATCAGTGCAGGCATTCTCAGTACGATGCACGTGCTTCTTTGAGAGTTGAAGAATTAAACATGCCCACCCACACTACTCCTTTTCTTGTTTGTGAAAAGGTTCAGGCAGGGGGATACAGTAGAGAGGAAAAAAAAAAAACAGTGAAAGTTATACTCATCAGTGATATTGTATCTCAAGAACTTGGAGTCTTCTGGAGACTTTCATAGATCACCACTCATTTATTTATATGTCCCCTGCACAGCTTGAGTTCTGGAAGTGCTGAGAATTTTAAAGTTATCCTCAAAAGTGAGATTTTGGTGTTAGGGCCTGAGAAAATCCACAAAAGTCTGTCAGGCCAGAAACCCTGGAGGTTAGATAGGTTGACATGTTATTTGGACAAGAAACAGCTTGCTGTAGGAAGTTCCTGGTTGCTTTATATTTTCAGAGTTGTCATCAGAATCAAAACAGCTTGAAGCAGCACTTATGACTCGTTTTCAGTGTGGAACAAAGCCATAAGTTAAGCACCACATGCTACGATTGTAACACATAACAGGCCCCTTAGCTACACAGAAAAGTTTTACCCAGTTTTCAAGTGTCAATCTAGTTTTCCCTGTGCCTAAGGCTCTGTGACATCTAGACATTTGTAATCAGGTTCAGTTCCATCCTCACTGCCCGTTATAACCTGTCATTCTTCAGCTTCTTCATTTACTATTCCACTATTATGGTTTTAATCTGCAGTTTTCTGTGCACTAAATTTAAAGCCTAGCAGTTTTCATGTGTTATTCACTTCCATTTGCTATACTTGTTAAACAGTATATGTTCATTTGAGTTAATAAATCACCATTCACTTTCCTTCTCTTTTCCCAGAACAGTTATCATTCAATCTACTTATACCAACAGCAGCTTCATAGCTTCCACAGGTTTCTCTGTATTCATGAAGTTATTTGTCACTGTACCTGTCTTAAACATTAGCAAAGTAGGCTTGCTCGAAGGGCTTAAGCTATAATCTGTTGGAGATTTATGCGGAGGCTTACATATGTCTGACTCGGAATCATATGAAATGTCTACCTATTGGTTGTGTGACAACCACCTCAGTTTGGATAATCTGAGGTTATTAATGTGCTTATTAAAGAAGAATAGAAAGAAAATTATCTTCCTTGTGTGTCTCTTACAGATAAAAGAATCAAAGACTGTATTAATTTTGCATCTCTGTTCTTGCTCTCATGCCCTCAGGACCATATTACCGGAACTGGTGACTTGATTTTTGCCTCTGAAGGAGATATTTGACTCTTCCATGCATACTCATCCACAATAGTTGGTTGTGAGCCTGCTGATAGGTGCCAAAGGTCAGGACTACCTACAAAAGCACCATCGCATGCTGCCTGTGACTTCAATCAGGGTAGAGTTACTATTTCCAAAACCAAAGTTGAGCTGCCAATACCAAAGTGAACAAATCCACCTTGTCAGTATTTGTTTGTGTGATTCTCAGACTCAGTTCTTCAGGTCTGACTTTATTCCTACTTTCCATGTCAATTAGTTTCCTAAATCCTGTCCTGTTGCAACCAGTTAACTACATCACACAGAACATTTTTCAGGTATAATGCAACTTAATTTACTAATTCAATCATCTTTGTTTAAAGAAAAACATTATATCAATCTAACGGGAATCCTTGCAGGATGCCATTGCACATAATCCCATTCACAAATGTTTCCTCGATGTATTAATCAAATTAATTATTTGGAAAAACCAAAGAACTAAACAGAAAGTTTGAACTGCTTCTTCAGAACATGAAGAATTTTTTTTTTCAATTACCTTGGGCTTTTATAATTAGACACAATATTTCTTCAAAGTAGAACATAGGCTTTTGACAGATTCAAAGAATGACAAATTCAGTTGAGTGACAATTCAAACAGTTGACCTTTCAGTTCTAAAAATCTGTCCCATTAATATGACAAAAACCTCTGAATAGAATTCTTTTAACCAACAGGAAGAAAATAATTCTTCTCATTCTCAGCTTGAAAAGAAATGTAGTCAACTACATGGCCAGCGACAATAATATGAAAACATGTTTTTAAGCAAATGTTGTTGTTGAAATGATCATAAATGAATTATTTAGCTCCAGTTCATGAAAGTGTCCCGTAGGCACCCCAGATTTGTGGCATACAGATAACAAAATTTTTTCAGAAATAGGGAATCATTCTGTTGGGGGCCATATTGGCAATAGTTACATTTGACTAAGGAAGGAAAACTATTGTGTCATCATTTAAAGTTCCTTTTCTCTCTTCAGGAACTACAATGCAAGGTACTTTTGCAAAGGCAGATGTTTTGAATAAACCCTCAGAGCTCCACTGTGAAGGAGATGTTGAGGTACATCTCTTGCTAAGGTAAGTGATAAGTGTCATCAAGTCCAAGAGCTGCAGTATCAGGTAAAAGAGCTGCAAGAAAATATTAGCAGGCTCCGAAGTATTAGAGAAGCAGAGCAAGAAATGGTTCCAAAAACAGGCACCAGCTTCCACTGAAAATGAAATGTCTTGAACCCTGGTGACACAAAAAAAGAGGACTCTGCTTTGCAACACTCCTTCCAGTGTCCCAATAAAAAGTAAATTTGAAGCATTAACAATGGAGAACACGGATGAGGAAGGTCTAGGTGGGCAAATCTCAACAACCAATCTACCACCAACTACTCCACTGGCAACACGCAGCAGGCACCACAAAAAGAATTGACAGGTGATGGTAGTGGGTGACTCACTGCTAAAAGGCACAAAGAGACCTCTCTGTAGATTAGACATAGAGTCATGAGAGGTGCTGCCTGCCTGCCAGGAACCAAGATCCCAGACATGGCTGAGAGGATGCCACATCTTGTCAGGGACGCAGGATACTATCCCCTACTCCTCTTCCATGTGGGTATGAATGACGTAATGAATCATCACATTACCACAATCAAGAAGGATTATAAAACCGTGGGGAAACAAGTGAAGGGTAGGGGGGGCTCAAGTTATCTTTTTGTCCATCCTTCCTGCCAGAGGAAAGTGCACAGGCAATAATAGAAATCTTGTGTGAGTTAACTCCTGGCTTTGAGCTTGGTGCCAATAAGAAGATTTCAGTTTTTATGACAACAGGACATTCTTCAATGACTGTCATTTGATAGGGCAGGATGAAACACATCTGTCTCACAAGGGCACTGATATCTTTGAGAATAGGCTGGCCAACTTGATTAAGAGGGCTTTAAACTGAAGAACTTGGGGAGTGGGGTGTGAAATGGCAAAGTATGTGCCATTCCCAACAGGGAAACGGGTCGGGGCAGGAAATGTAATAGTGAGCACTCCTCACCCCACAACAAGAGGTGAAACAGAAGGCTGACTACCCTGAGAGAATGTCAATTGAGGGACGATCCACTTGCACCTGTCCAGGGAAACTTATCTGCTCAGTAAGACCCTGTGTTACCTGTATGCCAATGCATGTAGCCTAGGGGATAAGTAGGAGAAACTGGAGGTGTGGATGAGCATGCAGGGCCATGACCTCATTGCAATTACAGAGACATGGTGGGACAGTTCCCATGACTGGAGCACAGCCATGAATGGGTGTAGGCACAAATGTAGCTTGGACCAACCAGCTTGAATAAAATGGTAGGGATAAGTTAATGCAGCTGGCAAGCTACTTCAGAAACAGGTGCTGCAAGTTAATCAATTGGGCCCTGGGTGATCTCATGGGCAGAAGCAACATATAAGGAGGTAGCTAGCAAAGGAAGGGTGGCTTTGACTCAGCTCTTGTGGTTGTACAATGTTGCCTGTGTATGTCTCTGCACATGCATTACTTAGACTCTCTACATCTTCGAGTGAATATTGCCTGCACCACTACAACAAATGGGTATGTGCTATTTCACAAAAACAGGCAAACAAGGGGAGAGGGTGGAGTTGATCTCTATGTGCCCTGCTCTGCCTGGGCAGGGATGAGGGGCAGGTTGAGTGTTTATGGGTGAGAATGAAGGGATAGTGGGTGATACTGTTGTGTGAGTTTACCACAGGCCACCTGATCTGGAAAAGGAAGTGGGTGAGGTCTTCTAAAAACAGCTGAGAACTGCCTCATAATTACAATCCCTGGTCCTCATAGGGGACTTCAACCACCCTGATATTTGCTGGCAAAGCCACAGAGCCAAGTGCACACAGTCCAGGAGGTCCCTACAGAATGTTGATGACAACTTTCTGTTACTGTGTCCAGTTTTGGACTCCCTGGCTCAAGAGGAACAGGGAACTTCTGGAGAGGGTCCAGCACAGAGTCACTAAGATGATCAGGGGATTGGAAAATATTTCTTAAGAAGAAAGACTGCAGGATCTGGGACTGTTCAGCCTGGAGAAAAGGAGACTGAGGGGTACCTCATTAATACTTCCAAGTATTTGAAAGGCATATATCAAAGGGATGGGGTTATACTTTTTTCTGTGGTGTCCAGCGATAGGAATAGAGGTAATGGACAAAAGCTGGAACACAAAATGTTCCACTTAAGGAAAAACTTTTTTACTGTTGAGGTGAGGGAGCCCTGGCACAGGCTGCCCAGGGAAAGTATGGAGTCTCCTTCTCTGGAGGTTTTAAAAACCTGCCTGGATGTGTTCCTGAGTGATTTTTTTTCTAGACAGACCTGCTTGACCAGGGATCTTTAGAGGTCCCCTTCAAGCCCTATCATTCTATGAGTCTGTGAATCAATGAATAATACAAGTTTACCCTCCTTCAAAACGGCATCGTAATAAACATTGCCAGGCTGAGGGATCTATACAGCTGTCTGAGGTATTTGAGACCTAAGCTGGATATGCAGCTTCATTAGCTTCCAAAAAGCAAAAGTTCATTTTGAATTAATCTGATGCATAGCACTCAAGAAATCCTGCACTGTCATGATACTGTGTTGTCAGAGTCTAGAGCATTTGAATATGTGCAGTTCATCAGTCACAGGAGAGATGAGGGAAGCATTAACATTAGCTGGTGATATGAAAATACAGTATTTTTCTTCTGTAATGTAGTGAGATTTCAGAAATTTAGTAGTTGAATGTTCACATCTTAAAGAATCTGTGTAAACGTTTTGTTCTTAAAAATATAGCTTTTGGAAAGTCTTTGATTAATATGTTAGTACTTTGTGCAGAAACTAACAGGAAAATAACATTCTTTCATTTTTTCATTGCCTTTTAAAGTTCCAAAACTTGAAAAGAGGTAAACTTATACAAAGTTGATAGCTATTCACATGTGCTAGGGGAAGCAGTACTCATTACTTTATTTTTAGCCATCTAAATTGAAAATCCATCTTTTTGGTCTCGTGTAGATAGTGGAAAATGTGGGCATCTTCACAGACAGCCCATCTCATCCTAAAATAGATGTTCAAAGTAGTTGGGATTGTAACATCATCCTTGCACAGCTAAAATAGGGCAGATGACTCCCATCTGAATAGATATGTGTCTATAGATACGAATCTAAATATAAAGAACTGTACTAACTGTGGTATTCTAAAGACGTCATCAATCGGAAGTTGCTACTACTCAAAGATTCTGTTTCTACCTGTCTAAAGACTGGTAACTGACAATAGGATAAGGGGGAACGGGTACAAGCTGGAACATAGAGGTTCCAAAAAAAATATAAGGAGAAACTTGACTGTGAGAGTGAGGGAGCATTGGAAGGGGCTGCCCAGATGGGTTGTGGGGGTCTCCTCTATACACAATCAAAACCCACATGGATGACTTACTCTAGATGGTCCTGTTATGGCAGGAGGGTTGGACTAGATAATCTTTGGAGGTCCCTTCCAGCTCCTAAGATTTTGTGAATGATAGCAGAAAATTGTTTTCTTTTGTTAGCCAAGAATGGTAACTCCAAGACCCCACTAACAGCATGTTGAAATGTGTTCCAAATCCTATGTATTCACACTCAAAGCCTACGGAACCCACATACAGCTGTAAAACCCAATTGTAGTATCTCAGTTCTTGTATACAACAGAGAACAAAATGTATGTGTTATTTGCATCAGATCTACAAAGCTACAAGAAAATTCTTTTTTCACATTATTATCACAAAACTTCTCAGTTAGGCTTCAGAATTGTATTACAGATTGATTGAAACTGCTTTTTGACCAGAGTGGGTTACCTTCAACTTACAATTGCAATCCTGCAAGTAAAATTTCAAACACAATGTACAATTTAAATGAATTCTCTAGGAGATAGTGAATCTGATGTGTCAAAATGTTGTTGGGTTACAAACTGTCTAAATCACACTTGCCAATGGAAATCAAACAGAAAGCAGAACAAAACAGACCATGCAATATCTAAGGACAGGTCAGAACTACTCTTTCAAGGCCTATCAACATTGTCAGTATTTGCAATGAAGTTTCCTGCCATGTTCTGGTAGATTTTTAACTGTATGATGACAGAATTTGACATCTATGCCTATTTATTATCTGTAACTCCTTTGTTTTAAGCTTCAGCTCTGTTAAAAAGATGTCATTTTGGAACCAGTGTTCCCATTTACTCAAATCAAGTAACATCTTATTTCTGAAGTAGTCGTACCCATTTCAATGGAGGTATTTAATGGCATAGCACCCTCCTCAGTAAAATGACAATGATAGAATAAGATCTTCATTTTGCACTATATCACTTAGAAACAGAAGACAAGAATAGGCCATAGAAACAGGATTCATGGGAAGCTTTATCTAGTTTATCACCAAGGAAGGTGGCAGGAGTGAGCCATCATATATTTCTAAAGAATACATTAGACCAGGAATAAAATAGTAGTTATGGGTAAAAGACAGGTAAGTCTTTCAGGCTTGCTAAATATTAAAACATAAATATTAATACTTAATAAAATATTGTCTAGGAACACAATGAAGAGCTGTTTTCAAAGGAAGAAAAAAAAGGAGAACTATTTTCTTATTTTATCTGGTTTTTTTTTTTCCCTTATAATACAAGCAAAATATAAAGCTTTTGATCAGATCTTAATAGACTGAATTGTAGTGTCTCAATTTTGGAAAAAAATAAACTATATTTCAATATTAAGAAAAAAACCCCACCCCAAAACCAAACCAATATAACACATAAAGTCTGTGCCTAAATTTTTCACATCTGTATTACAAATAGAGCTCATGGCTTTGTTTTCTACTGTCTCATAAACTTTGCTTAAAAATGGTTCTGTGGTTGGAGCTTTCATAATCTGTTTTTCACTTTCCTATGTGGATTCTCTAACGAGAACTCATATTTCTGTCTTTCACTGATTAGCAGGTGCTTTTCCTCCATCTCTGGTTTTCATATGTCAGACCTTCATAAGCTTTAGACCATTATCTCATCTGTAAAATTTGGATGAAATGAGTCAGACAAATGAAGAGCAACTGGTGTGGGGTGGAGGAGAGAGACAGATAGATAAGTACATAAATCCACACACATACTGAGCATGTTTCTCCTTTTGTTAAGAAGCTGAGTTATGTGCTTGAGAGAAAGATTTAGAGCACTCATGCTGAACAGCGATTAGTTCCCTAATTTACTTGGCAGTTTTAGATGCCTGAATTTCTCATACAGAAACAGACAGAAGTAGGATGCTACCACATGGAAATTCAGGGTATTTACACCAATTAACCAGAATGAACACTGAACACCCTATCCCTCCTGTACTCATCTTTCTTCACATGCAACTTTCACTGTCACAAAGTGCTTCAAATCTTGTCCTGTGTATATCTCAATCTTAGAATCATAGCATCACAGATTCATTTCAGCTGGAAGAGACCTTTAAGATTATTGAGTTCAGCCTTTGTCTCAGCCCTATCATCCACTAGACCATTTCCCTAAGTGCACCATCCAACCATGTCTTAAACTTCTCCAGGGATGGTGAATCTAGCACCCCCCTGGGCAGCCCATTCCAATGCCTCACAATCCTTTCAGGAAAGAAATTCCTCCTCAGATCCAGCCTGAACCACCCCTGACACAACTTGAGACCATTTCCTCTTGTTCTATTGCTTGTTACTAGGGGGAACAGACCAATCTCCACCTTGCAGCAGCTTTCTTTGAGGTAGTTGTAGAGAGTGATAAAGTCTCCCCGAGCCTTCTTTTCTCCAGGCTCAACAGCCCCAGAGCCCTCAGCCCTTCTTCATGTGAGACATGCTCCAAATCCTTTACCAGCTTGGTAGGCTGCCTCTGGATCCTCTCCAGCACCTCAATGTCCTTCTTATAGAGAGGGGCCTAAAACTGGACACAGTATTTGAGGTGGGGCCTCACCAAAGCTGTTAATCCCGAATCCCAGGTCCCTCTCTGCCTGGCAACTTTCCAACCACTCCTCCCCAAGCCTGTAGCACTGCTGGGGGTTGTTGTGGCCCAAGTGCAGGACCTGGCACTTGGCCTTATTGAAACTCGTGGCATCGGCCTTGGCTCAGCCATTCAGCCTATCTAGATCTCTCTGTAAAGCTTCCCTACTCTCAAGCAGATCAACACTTCCACCCAGCTTGGTGTCATCTGCAAACTTACTAAGCTCTATTTTCCAATCTAGATCATTAACAAAGATATTAAACATGAGTGGCCCCAGCACTGAGTCCTGGGGGACATCACCCATGTCTGGCCACCAACTTGCAACTTCTTCATCAAATAAAACATGAATCTTAAATTATGGCCTGTTCAGTATACAAACATAATTAATTTCTTGATTAACATCCATCACTGAGTGTTTCAAGGAGAGATACTTTCAAAAACCAGTATCTGATGAAGTAGTTAGCACAAGGTCACCATTACGGAAGAAATTCGTCTTGAACAGTCTGGAGGTTGAAGTGGGTATTTATTCATATGTTAATCTAGAAACACTAAAGCTAGTATTTTCTCATTTCCCACTGTATTTTTTACTAGAAATAAAAATAACTATAATAGCTAATACCTCTTATAAAATGAACTTTAAGGTTTTAAACCAAACATCTCGGATAAGTTATCTCTAAAAATAAAGAAAACTGATGAAAAATTATCAGATAGGCATCAGAATCTCTGGCTAGTGTAGACCAGTCCAATTTCATTTAGCACATTAAATCAATGTAAGCTTATATCAGCAGATTTGTAAATTTAATTTTTACTTTTCCTGATTTATAGTGATTTCAATCATTCCTTAGTCCATATTTTATTAAATTAAACAAGTAGTAGCTCTTCCAAGAGATCTAAAAAAAAAAAAATATTCAAAATGTCCAGCGAAAACTAGTTGTTAAAAATCAGGAACTAATTATCTGAAGAAAAACTCTCTGTACAAGGTTGTCTGTATGCTGCATATAAATCGTGCATGCAACCCTTAGACTTGTGAAAAAATCTTGACAGACAATTGCTCATTAAAATCTGATAATTGTAATCAGAGTTCTTTGACTCCCTCTAATTGGTAACAACAGAAGTGAAGTAATCTGTGCTTTTGGCATTCTGTCTGTCTAACGCATCTCAAAAGAATTAGAAAGCAATATATAGAAGAAAAAATGTTTTATTAGTTATAAGATTTAAAAGACATCAATTAACTTCTTTAAACTCCCTCTTCTTTTCCTTTAAAAGACGAGACAATTTGTTTCCTTGATGTGTGAGCCATCATCAAATTTAAATTCACAGCAAGAACACTTCTGAGATGGCCCAAACTTATCATGAGGTTAATGAACCGTTGCACTAGTCCAATCAAATCCATTTGTCAATGAATAAAATTGCTCATCTTCTATCTTGCAACAAAATTTGGAATAAAACTGCCAAAATAAGAATTTATTCATGTTTCTTTTTAGCAAAGATTGCTCTTTCAGATTATAAAATGTGTGTATAATAGGTCAGTAATGTAAGGAGAGTTCATTATTTTGCATCAAAAGTCACATATTCCATCTGAAGCACTTTCTGATTTTCGAAACATAGATGTTATACGAGAGCAGAGTTGGACCTACAATATTTCAAGTAATTTCTGTTACGAGGCCTATCATGGCAATTTAATATGGGACTTTGTATGGGATATGCTACCCATAATCTTTCTGGGAAACTCAGGGCTGAAATTTTAAGCATAGAAGGTCACAGTTACCATGCTGTTCTGTTACTGTAAGGTTTTTGTGGTTTTTTCGTAGATCAAAATTCTGTCTTTAATTAGACATAGACCATTAAGTGTAGAACATTGTTTCCACTCACTGTCTATATACAAGTTTTGATTTCAGTGGCTCACCATAAAGTTCTTAGTCACAGGTGTAACTTGCAGCAGAATATGGGACAAAGAAGCTTCTCCCAGAAGAGTTACACAGCCTTCAGACTCACAGCATGCTCTTCTACTCACCCTTTCTGCTTAAAGGCCTTGCTTTTGAAATTTCACCATCAGTTACATTTTTAAATTAGACCCAAGTTAAAAAGGTTGGGTACATATGCTCTAAAACCTACATCAATCTTTTATGACAGACAAGATAAAAATTGAATACAGTGTTTCTGACATCATATTTCTTTGTATATCTTCCCCAACAATTTTCCATTCCTTCCCAAATAATACTAAAACATTTCTTTTCCCTCATATTTCTTCTCAATAAATATTTATCTCCCCTTCAAGTGTTACTTGAAATGTAATTGTCCAGGGGAGAGTTAATATGTGTCAGTTAAGTAAGTAAATGAAGACAGTAAGAATGAATACAGAAAAGCTGATATTGACATCATTCCTGAAAGATTTCCACTGGAAAAAGTCTCTGTCTTTTCCCACTGTCATCAAATGGTGCCTGGGATGGTCATGCCTTGATGCATATTTATTTATATCAAGTCATTGATCAAGTGGAATCTTTCACACTAAGTCCTGGAGAGAAAAAAAAATAGATAAGGTAAGTAAGGAAGTATTTTCAACTCTCAGGAATAGAGCTGTGCCTGAAATAGTCAAGTATACCATTTTTCAAAGTGGTCTTCAGAACTTACCTAGGCAAGGGTGGCTCACTTTCAGACCTCTTTGAAAATCCCAGAGTTAATTATCAGTGTTTGTACAATTCTTTGAACATTCAAGTTGTTTTAAAAAAAGGTAAATGTGATGATAGTTTGTATTAAACAGAGCTTGTAAATTATATAAATCACACTTTAAATCCCTGAATAGATTGATTATGTTCTGGGACTTTTCCCTCTAGGACACATATAATCAGATTCAGTTACAACTCTATACTTCATAGCATAAGCTTATTAAGCAGATGATTGAAAACTACAAAGAAAGAGACTTTAAAACTGACCCTGAGGAAAGCATCTAAGGATTTC
This sequence comes from Colius striatus, assembly GCF_028858725.1. Classification (NCBI taxonomy): domain Eukaryota; kingdom Metazoa; phylum Chordata; class Aves; order Coliiformes; family Coliidae; genus Colius; species Colius striatus. The sequence goes on from NC_084759.1 coordinate 201,891,751, forward strand.
ACCTTACTTTCACTGTCATGTTAAAACACATACCATATCTGGTGTCTTTAAGTGCTTCTGGTAAAATTAAATTATTATACTTAAAGGTAATTTAGGGACTAATAATTCATGATCTACCTAATAAAATATCGAGGAAGAAAGGACTGTCCTGTCAACTTTGCTGAAGTCAAAAGTACCACAGGTAGCAATTTGTTAGCAACGCACAGCTCTCTCAAGCTCTAAAAGATTTGATACCAAAAGATTCTAACGAGTAATGTATAGAGCTAAAAGCCAAATGATTGGGAAAAAAGAGAAAATTATTTACATCAACAGATTGTTTCAAGTTCTCATTATCCTATAGCTTAGTTTTTAATGAAAAAGTATTAGTTCCCCTACAACATCACACAAGTGTGTAATTTTCTAGTCCTTCTCTGACATCCTGGTTGATGGAAGGGACATACATTTGGTAGTGTTTTAGAGGTGTTCTGGGTCCCTGAGATGTCTAAATAGCTTTAGCTTTTTGGCTTTAACAGTGCTGCAAGAAATGTGCTGAAATCTTGAAAGGAATTTAACAATCATTTGTGAGGAGTACTATAAAAACAATTACAGATGAGTCACAGTACAGATATGGAAATATGTCTTTAGAATCAGCGCTACAAAAATACTAAAAGACTTTAAGGGTTCCCATTATGGTAGATAAATATTAACTGTAGTAGAAAAATGACCATGTCCCCAAACCTTAGGATACAAGTAAATCATGTAGCCAAAATGTGAAGAACAGAGGCATAGCCAAAGGAGGTACTGGACAGCAGCACTCCCTCCTCAGACCTCATCCTAGGCCTCAATTATTATTACTCCTCTATTATTATGTTTACTTTGAAGTAAAATATTAAACAAAGTTAACATTGAAAAGGAAAAAGTGAGCACTCTTTCTCTTCACGAGGGTTTTCTTTGATAACAAATTTACTTGATTTAAATGGTTTTTCTATTTTCTTCATAAGCTGTGCGAATCTGATTGAGAAAATAGGACTGCTCAGACAGAAAGCAAGAATAGATCTTTGATTATCATTTAATGTAAAAGTTTCTTAATCTGATGTTTAATAAATGATGTCTATTTCCTAGTTCAAACACATTTAGTCAATCTCTTTTAGAACCATTTAAGGTACTTTATTTCTGAAACCTATATAGCTCTTGGGGCCAGTCTTATTCAACATCTTCATCAACGACCTGGATGAGGGGACAGAGTGTACCTTCAGGAAGTTCGCTGATGACACCAGACTGGGAAGACTGGCTTATTCACCAGAAGACTGTGCTACCATTCAGCAGGATCTCGACCAGCTTGAGAGCTGGGCAGAGAGGAACCTCATGAGGTTCAACAAGGACAAATGCAGAGTCCTGCATCTGGGAAGGAACATCCTCATGCACCAGTACAGGCTGGGGGTCGAACTACTGAAGAGCAGCTCTGCAGAGAGAGATCAGGGAGTCCTGGTTGATAATAAACTGAACATGAGCCAGCAATGTGCCCTCGTGGCCAAGAAGGTCAATGGCATCCTGGGACGTAACAAGAAGAGTGTGGCCAGCAGGTTGAGGGAGGTTTTTCTCCCTATTTTCTGCACCCTAATCTGGAGTCCTGTGTCCAATTCTGGGCTCCCCGGCTCAAGAGGGACAAGGAATTTCTAGAGAGTCCTGCACAAGGCCACCAAGATGATCAGGGGACTGGAACATCTTCCTTATGAGAAAAGGCAGCAGGAACTGGGGCTGTTCAGCCTGGAGAAGAGGAGGCTGAGGGGGGCCTCATTAATGCTTCCAAGTATTTGAAAGGCATATGTTAAGAGGATGGGGAAACACTTTTTTCTGTTTTGTCCAGTGATAGGACTAGGGGTAATGGAAAAAAGCTGGAATACAAAGGTATCACTTAAGAAAAACTTCTTTACTGTAAGGTGATGGAGCCCTGGCCCAGGCTTCCCAGGGAGAGTGTGGAGTCTCCTTCTCTGGAGGCTTTCAAACCCGCTTGGATGTGTTCATGCATGGCCTGATGTAGATGGACCCGCCTGAGCAAGGGGGTGTTAGTCTGTTCCAACCCCTACCGTTATGCAATTCTCTGATTCTGTGGTGGATTCCAACATGAGGGCTTTCTAATACTGCAATTGCTCTTTATTTTACAAAATGCTTTCTAGGATATTCTCATGATACATTTTTCATACAGCCTGCAGTTGTATTCTAGAAATTGCACTGCAGATTTGTATGTCTAGGAGCTACAAGGCTTACGGACAGTGGCTCATTTTTGCATATATGTGTACACCATGCACGCAGTGCAACAGTGAAATTTGGGCTTCTGTGGCTGCCTTCCAGGTATAAAAGACTGTATTACAAAGGCTTACAGTCAGATGCTACTTAGCACAAGTACTAGCACTTTAGTACCTAGTACTAAATATAGGGAAGAAAAGTGGTTTATTCAGGCTTTTTTCTACAGAGACATTACTGCTAGAAATGTTTTAAGATATCAAAATAGTTCCTAGAAAGTTATCATTTTTGTTGACTGCATAATAGTTGCTCTTCGAGTCCCAGCCTGTGCATGTTCAAAATGCCCATGCATTGCACATATGTGATATGAGACAGCCCCTGCCCTGTGTTTCCTGCAGAAATTTCCATTTAAATACAGAGGACAGTGAATCCTGCAAACTGCCTGTCACTAGTGCACTACCTGCATTATTTTTTTCTTTTTCTCTTCTAGTAACTTAAATGCTTACAATTATTAAAATGATGACAGTTAAAGGATTATATTTGTCCAATCACTTTTCGATAGTAAAAGTGGCTGATAACAGTAATGACAGGTAGAGTTTGTTCCATTTCAGTTATTACTGAAATTTGGAGAACAGCTTGACTTGCTACCTTGAAGAAAAATCATTCATGTCTTGTTCAGTAATGAACTGAAGTCATTCTCAAGGGAACTGTGCCCAGATCATTTCATATCCGTATCTTTCTCAGGTTTATTAGCCCAGCTTTCACTGGACATCTATCAAGTCTGTAACACAGTGTTTCTTCAGAACTTTGTACCACTACAAAGACACACCTAGTTAAGTGTAAATAGAATAGTTTCAGCCTAATGAGGTAAATAATTTTCAGTCAGCTTAAGTTAACTTAAAAAAAGAGATGTGTTTATATCAGAATACCTCACTTGTTTGTATATAGAAAAAAGCTACAACTCATCTCCTAAGCCTCAGTTACTCTCACCTTTAATAGGAAATTGTTAGAGTTTTGTTGCAGAAACATCTGCATGGTGACAAATCTCCATTCCACTCAGCAAAAAAGATAAGGGAGGAAAATCCTGGCTCCACAGAAGTAAAGGAAGAAGATATGGGATTTTCAGCACTATATAGTCTTGAGTAATAGTGCTGACTGCACTGTAGTAATATTTCACACAGTAATATTTGTAAATAAAGGTAAGTTTTTTGAGTGATGCTGGTAAATGAAGTAACTAAAATGTATTAAATCACTGCTAAAAATTCTTTGTATGGAAGTGTATGCTTTAAAAACACGTTATTCAATCCTAGTTAGAGGGGGAGATAAGGATAGAGAACAAAGTTATGGAGACAGAAGTGATAATGGGAATTGATAATGGGAACTGATAATACATTTCATGAGTACCTTTGACTAAATTGGTAGTCTAATAATGAACAGCACAATGGTGTTAATTATATTTTTTTAATCCCAAATAACATTTGCAATCCATATATACAATCAAAAGAGTACTTAAATGCTAACTAAGGAACTTTTGCAATTCTGGGTCAGCTTGGTCACCACCTGTGCTTAGCTCAGCCACCTTCTATGGACTGCTTGTCTTGGTTAAGTGGAGCTTCTGAAAGGCACAGAACAGAAATATCTGAGTTATTTCCCACTATTGCTTTGTAAATGTTTTATGGTCAAATTGTTCTGTTTTCAAAATCTTAGATATTTTCAGTATCTTGGACATTTCTTGACATAGAATTCAGCATATAAAGATATAAAGAGCCCTCTCTTTTCCCATAGAAGAGTATAAATTTTAATTTCCCGTTTCCTCTCTGAAAGGTATTTTTTCCAAGAGGTTGAGCTCTCTTGCTGTTATACAAGGCCAAATTATACTTTACTCTCTGATATGTTGCACTAGCCACAACTGCTCTGTTTGCTTTATTGATCTGTTCTTTATAACTATCAGCAGCAAGTGGCTTTTACATATATGGCTGCTTGTAACAACTGTGACCAAGTATTCCTTCAACTTAGAGAGAACGTAAATCTAACCAGATTCTTAATCTCAACTACAGTGCCGTGCTGTTGTAATACAGTATGTTCAATTTTGGCAATTGATAAAGAGTTTAAAAATGTAGAGGCTGTATGAGGAGTTTCTTGGTGAAAAAAGTGGCTTTTTTGTTGAAATGTCAAAAAAATAAAGTAATATCCTTAGCATAGTTACAGGAGTGGCTATTTGGCACTATTGGACAAAAATAGTATTGTTGATTAACATATATTTATAAACAGGAAAAAATTTATGGAAGTCACGGGTAGGGTTTTCTTCTCTTATTTTCCTCACCTTAGCTCCTATTGTGTTGGAGTAACAACATTCAGCCTGAGCAGAGCCTGTCTGGTTTTCTGGTCCAGTTACATGAGTAGGGATGTTAATTTATTACCTTGGAAGTCAGTTCTCAACCATTTCCAGGTTTCTCCTGGAGGAACTGGCAGGCAATATTGGACACTGGTGGAGCAAAACAGCGATGAAATAATGTCATTTGTGATCTGTCTCGTGAATGTAATAGATAGAAAAAGTTCAGGCAGCCAGGCATCTTCCTGATGAAACATGCTTTTTTTTTTTTTTCACGCTTAAGAGGCATTGGTAATAGTCAGGTAGCCACCAGAAAATGAGGTCAGTAGATATAATGATTATTGTCCATTCACTATGAATTTGACCCATTTAAGAACAGCGATAGAAACTATGATACAATCAACCTCTGGAGTCATATAGACCCTCTTGCAATTCTGATGATCTCTGAAAGAGAAAATATGACATTTAATAAACAAGCAAATTGTGAAACTTATGATGGACAGCAGGCTAAAGGAATAAATTTCTTTTACAATGGCATGAGAAGTACAGTATGGTACAATAATGATGCAAGTACTGTGTAATAACACAGATAAAAGCAATATCATTTTGAGTTATGACTGTTCTTTATTTTGAAATGAGGATAACACTGTCCAGTCATGGCTAATCTGGATTCAAACCAGCCATCCGCAGAATACAACTTCTACCACAAACAATTATGAATCCCTTTAGCCATCTAATCTTACTCTAGAAGATTTATCTAAAAAGAAAACAATTTTGCTTAAGGCAACTTTGTGTGTTTTAAATAAAATGGAAGTATTACTAAACCATGTTCTTTTTTAATAATACAAAGCACTTTTAATTCAAGTCAGAGTTTTGACAGAAAAAGTAGGTATTTTGAAATGAGGGTGGTTCATTTGTGAACATCTAATGGATATTTTGTATAGATAGAATCTAATTTGTAGTGGCCTTTAGGTTATATAAAGTTTTCATGCTTATTTCTTATGAAACTAACTTCACTGATGTTGAGATTTCACACTGAGATGTAAAAAGAAGAGCCACTGATTAAGGGTATACTGCAAACAATACTTTTGCCTTATAGCTATTTTATTGCTCACCTGCAGTTATGGAGATTTTTGTGCTTTTCTTCTGCAGTGCTTTGCAAAAGGCTTCACTATATTGCTTGTTGAGTTAATGGGCTTTCTTACTCATCATGGTTTGGAGAGCAACAAAGGAAATTGCATATGTCACAATTTATATTGCAAATGGAACAAATGTCTTCTGTAAGTATAAAAGGATGATTTCTTTTAAAGAATAAAGCCCTTTGAAACCAATTAATAGTTGACCTACATAGTAATGCACATATCTCCATGTTTTCTCCCTCTTTTCATGGAAGTGATTTTTCAGTAGCAGAAAAAGAGTAAATAAGTATGTATGATCATGCACTTCTACAACAAAGATTTTGAGGTTAAATATGCAAGCTTTTTTCTTTTTTTCACCAGTTCTATAGAATTAAGCCCATTTTATCTTTATAACCTGCTACAATAGTAGCTGAAGAAAATAGCCTGAAACAAATCTTTTCTACCTAACAGCTTTCTTGGTATTTTTTTGCAATGCACAATGGCCAGAGAGAACTTGAAAACACATAAACAGAACCTTTCATTCTAAAGATTCAAATCCCCAAGGCATTTGTGTAGCTGGAAGCATTTTTGGTCTGTGATTCTTCAACATACAGCTAGGGGAGTTATACGGAGGCTCGTGGGGAGCAACATTGCACTTGAACAACGTTTTGTTTGTTGCAGCATCCTTGTATCATTACTATACTTGCTTACAGCTCCTGATGTGTATCATTACTATTCTTGCTTACAACTGATGCAAGAAAAGGAACTTAGAATTATGAATTATGGATTTAATAAAACATAGCACGTATACTGGGACAGAAACAGCGTGTTAAAGGGATAGCAACTGTGCAAGCTGGTTTAATGGCTTAACATCAGGGAAACCAAAGCAAGCAGGGCCTACCACTTTGTTGTGCATGTACCACAGAAGAACACAAAATGGTAATATTTTGGCAGACAGGTGTGCTCAGTATGGCCACTTAAAATAAGGTTGCTCTCTTAGCCTGTCCCAAAACACGAGATTTTGTGTTGACATCACTTTGTACTCAATAGAAACTCCTGAGCTGACCTTAATACAATGCACTTATGCTATGTGCAACCTAACATGAATGCCTTTCTGAAGTTTACTTCTATTAGAAATAGAACTGTGTGTAAAAACATTTCAATCAGGCTCAAATACCCACAGGAAAAGCTAGGTAGCTTGATCTATAAAAATATCTGTACTGTAACACTGAGACTAAAAGTCCAAATCTAAAGCCACAAAAAATGAAGACCAAAACAGAGTGAATACTCCTCAAAATACTACAGAGAGGGAGAAAGACTATGAAATAATAATGGCATATTCCTGCATTGGTCAGGAAGATCTTTAGGCTGGAAGCTGAAAGGAAGGTGTTATTAGAGTCATAAAGTGATATCTGCCCAATATGAAAAGAGGAGGACAACACAGTGATTACTTTCAAAATGGAGGTTATTGCATTTATGGATGAAATGGGCTTAGTGATCTTCTCCTATATCCCAGTGGAAAAAAAAAATAAGGTGCTTCTATTTTCCACCAACAGTCCTTTGATCCAAAATTTATCTCTCTTTGTCTGTTTTACCCTGATTGGTCTGACTGAATGCTTTTGGTACTAATGGTCATCAACAATTTCACAGGATATTTGTGTTGTTTTCAAGCACCTGTTAAGTGGGTGACTCAAAAATAAACTCATTGCACAGTCCAGAGATGTACAGATAAATGTAATTAAGAAGTCACCTCCATTCATAAGCAAAATGAAGTGTATGTTGTCAATGTAGGCAGAAAAACTGAACCATTATTTTCAGTATTATATGTAAAGATATGAAAACTGATATGACCTTCATACAAAATATTCTCTAAGAATTTATATGAGACAATATAAATCCATACTTGTTCATCTCATTTGTAGAGAGATGACTACCTACAACATAAACTAATACTTTCCTCATAGCTTTCATCGTGCTGATAACATTCTTTGTTCAGTAAATGGAGCTATATTTAACAATTAGGCTGCACATTTCCCTCTATTTCAAAGGGATGCAGCATTGGCAGCTTTGTATTGGTACTATATAGCCTTCAAATACAATTTTTGGATCACTGCACCCTGAGTTTCTTTTCACTTTAAACCATTGTCTCTTCATTTACCCTTCCTAATATTAAATGTAAATTATTCTTTTGACATTTTGCATTGTATGAAACCATTACTGGCTGTCAATGATCTTTACTTTATTCAAATGCTTTCTCAGATATTTGCTATTCTGTCTGTACATAATTCTCTTCTACCCTGAATTAACATTAAATAATAGTGTTTTCCATTCATCTATCAAGTTAAATGATGTCTGTATATGGCCACAACTATATCAGCTGCAAAGGTAAAATTAAAAGTTATTACACAGATTATAGAAATACAGTTTAATAGTTCAGGGAAGATGTTTTCAACCTGCAGACTCTGTGGTTTGCTTCCGAGACTCAAAAGGAAAACTAAGGAAAGCTACGGAAAACTAGCAGATTTTCTAAGCCAATACTCACTATATAGAGGTGTGCATTGATACTGCTGTTTTCTCAGAGGTCCATAAAAAAATCCAGTACCACTGCTTTAAAATAAAAAGTAAAAAGAAAATATACATCGAGTACTAACTGAAGGAAGATGCTCATGTGGGTCAATGGAAATTGAATAAAAATTCAGTGAATATTAAACCTTCTCTGCAAGCAAGCAGTAAGGGATCTCTGAAGTCTGAATTGTTCTAAAAATTGCATTTATATTTTTTCCAGAAGACTGTACTACTGATAGAACTTCACTTCATAATACCTTTCTTTGCTAGCCATAATTCCTGTCTGCCACAACAAAGCCATTTTGGATTATCTCCCCAGGAGGGATTTTTAAAGATAACGGATAAAAGTTTATAAGTTCGCAGCCTCTACAATAGTTGGGTTGTATGTATATTTCATTCTGTATAAACCATTGAAACATAGGTGTAAAAAATTCTCTAATAAAGTTAATACTCCAAGTGCCTATCTGATTATTATTTTAATATTATGATTACATTATTTTAATATTATGATTATATTATTTTAATATTATTATAATATTTTAAACTATTATGACAATCCATATTATATACTTTCCACTCTCCTATTCTGAGAAAGTAAATATAAAAGTAGGAAAGTAGTAGGATAGACATGAAAGTTATTAATCCAAGGGAGTCCAGGACTTTACCCATATAACTGGTATTCTATGTGTTAGACTCACCTCTCCAGAGGCAAAGAGCAAGAGATGGTGTTTCATAGAATAGTAGGGGTCGGAAGGGTCCTTAGATATCATGTAGTTCAACCCCCTTGGAGAAGCAGGTCCACCTAGATCAAGTGGCATAGGAACATGTCCTGTTACATCTTCGAGATCTCCAAGGAAGGAGCCTCTACACCCTGTGCCAGGGCTCCCTCACCTCAACAGTGAAATAGTTTTTTCTCATGTTTAAATGAAACTTTTTGTGTTCCAGCTTCATCTCATTACCCCTTGTCCTGTTGCTAGCTACAATAGAAAAAAGGGATGTCCCAACCTCCTGACACCCACCATTTAGATATTTGTAAATATTAATGAAATCCCCCCTCAGTCTCCTCTTTTCCAGACTAAACAGCCCCAGTTCCCGCAGCCTTTCCTAATATGGAAGGTGTTGAGAAATATGACCTACTCTATAGAGCTTCTCCTTTTTGTTTCTGTTCACAAACATTAGGAGGACATGAAAACATGTCCTTCCAGTAACAACGGACTATGAAACTGCACAGTATCTATGTACAAACTATTAGTAATCTTGCAACTACTTTCTTGCCCTACTTTAAAATTGCTCAGCAGAAATGTCTGCAGAGGAATACATCATTTCCAGTACATTTTAGTAAGAATCACAAAGTCCTACAAGTGCAGCTAAGACATTTCAATGTTTCCTTAAAGATGTGTGGGGCTTTAAAATCTCAGAGGGAAATATCAGCATCATATGTTGTGCCTGTTGCTATGGTAACCAAATTTTTTGATTTTATTCAATAATGATGTGAACTAGCTTTTAAGCCTGTGCAGCAACATGACCTGCTGAAGACTAAATTACTAGGGTTCTACATACTTATACACACTTCCTTTTTTACTACATTTTACCCCTCAAGAATACATTCATTTTAATGTAAAAGCAAAGATTTTACTCACCTGAGTCCTTTCCACTACTTGCTATGTCTCTCACTTTGTGGTTCACAAAAATATGACGTAGGCAGTTATGCAAAAGTAGAGAGGTCTTCATCAATCCAAAATTTTCTCTTTTTTTGAAATGACAGTAGGGAAAACTTGATTTTCTACCAAAGCAAAACTCACTTGCATTCAAATAGATTTCTCTCAAAGATTAAAAAAAATCCAGACCCAAGCACTGCAAGATGCATAAAGACGTTGACTAGCAAACCGTATATTCTTATTAATATATTCTTTGTCTCACAGTAGCACATACAATCTCCATTTGAGATTAGCTCCACTGAACACTGTGCAAACCCACAGAGAAAGCAAAGCTTGGAGGAGAAACATTTTTATTTACTTATCTTTGAGAAATTAGAAAAAGGCAGGAGAATGGTCATTGCAATACTTTTACTTGTACTGAAAGGAATGACCAGATCAAATGAAAGACCAGAATGTTACACAAGAGCGTAGACTTGGATGTTCTTGTTTGAGTCCTTTCTCCAGAATACTTTATCATCTTTTAGAACTATCGCTTTGTGGGACATGAATCATAGAATCATAGAAAGGTAGGGGCTGGAAGGGACCTCTAGAGATCATATAGTCCAACCCCCCTGCAGAAGCAGGTTCACCTAGATCAGGTTGCATAGGAGCATGTCCAGGTGGGTCTTGAAGACCTCCAAGGAAGGAGACTCCACAACCCCTCCGGGCAGCCTGTTCTACTGCTCCATCACCCTCACAGTAAAATAGTTTTTTCTTATATTTAAATGGCAACTTTTGTGTTCCAGTTTCATCCCATCACCCCTTGTCCTGTCACTGGATACAACAGAAAAAAAGGGATGTCCCAACCTCCTGACACCCACTATTTAGATATTTGTAAATATTAGTAGCTCCAGTCCCCTGATCATCTTGGTGGCCCTGTCTGTCTCCAGCATGAGCTGTGCTAAAGTGGAGGCCTGGTATTTCAACTCATACTAGGGAGAGACAATGTGAGAAAAAGAGTTTGGGAATACTACAGAAATACATTTGCACTGAAAAGAATGGTTACACTGGTATTTGGCACCTTCTGGTAACTTATGATATCATTACCAGTGCTTATAATGAAAATTGTTGCATTTATAAAGTCTTGAGGAGGATTATTGAGTACAAAAAACAAGGGGAAATGTGATGACAACAGTCAAACAGTTTATTTAAGCAAGTTTATTTTTTGGAATGTAAAAGAAATCTTACACCTTACTTAAGTATTTGCAGAGTAACAAGAGCCTTGGACATGTATGTGTGTATAGATGTGCAAATATTATTCCTTTGGACAGCTTCAGTGTTTGGGTTTTTACTTATAGCCCTTATTTTTCTGAGAGAGAACTGGAATTTTTTTTATTGGTTGTTTGACTTCCTTTTACAAATTACTGGAATCACAGCAATTCCTGTAGGTGTTGTCTTCCATCAGCATTAAAGGATTTTTAATGGCAACCTATTCTTCCCTGTTTAAAATCTAATTTTCCAAGAATTTAAAATTTACTCCCAAAATCTTTTTGTGCTGCAACCATCAGAAGTGGTAACTAAGAGACATAATTTTATCTGTTTATAGTATGGACTTCTTCATGTCAACTGTGACTTCCATCATAATCAATGGAGAGGAAACAAGCACTTTCAAGACACAATTTATCTGACATTTCAGAGGCTGATTTCAACATTACACAATTTGCACATTAGAATCTTTCCATTAGAGTGTCCATAAGGAGAGGATGACTGGATGACTGGATGTTTACATTATACAGCACTACAGTAATTTAGATAAATGCCACTCATGTGTAGCAGGATTCTGGAAAGAGAATGAGTCCCAGAGTAATGTATCTTCAGCCAGGAGTCCAAGGAAGTGACAGACTGAGGCTCAAGAACATGAAAATGAAATGTAGCCTTACAAAACAAGACAAGTTAGACTCAGCCTTCATCACTTCACAGTGTTTGTCGAACTTGTTCTGAGTTTTCTACACTGAGTCATCAATTAATGTTAATATTCACCAAAAACAAGTTGACATTTTCTAACTGCACAACCTCCTGAGGATGTTTCCTGGAATTTAAACTGTAAGAATAACACTATATTACAATACAGTAGCTCTTTATTTCTTTTTATTTTCCTTTGGCAATTGGGGGAGGAGTGGTGGTGTATTATTTGGTTGGTTGGTTGGTTTTAGTTACTGGGGCAAGTTCATCTTTTGGAAAGCATTTCACTGAGCGATAGAAAATGTAATCTTCACTCATGAATTCACCAGAATAACTGAAAGAAACTCCTTTTGAAACTTTAAAACCTAAAAATTCTCTCATATTCTATGTAGAAGGACGAGTAGTTTGAGTTTTATCAGCAAGGATTTTCCAGGGCTTCCAAGAACTTTGTTTCCACTTCTCTAGCACTTTTTTTCAAGAGGACAAATGAGTACAGATGGGTAATCAAATCTCTGTCTGGGGGAGGAATTCAACAAGCAGCAGCTTCTGATGCTGACATGGTTAGTGAGACACTTTTGAGTCCCAAATGCCTGTAATATGTAGTCTCATCCCAGAACTGACAAAAAAATCCCACTCAGAAACCATTTATGTTTCCTGCCTGCAAACTGTTCACAGAGCTTTACCTTCTCTCACGCTTCTAAAACGTGTGACATATATCTGATGAGCAGTGAAGCCAAGACTACATCCAATTTTCCCATATAGACTGTGTTCCTAACAAAAAAATCTTGATTTTTACTGTCAAGAGCTCAGTTGATCAGAAATTTTCCACATTCAGACCCTAATATTTTGGAGTATGGCTTCTACAGACATCAGTGTTGTAGGTGACTAGTAGATGTCTAAATACTTATGAGGATCTTGCTCCAACTGGCTTCAATCAACTTGGGAAGAAATCATATGTATTTGGATAAAAATATTCAAGCTTGGGATCTTCTTGGTAAAAAATACAGTATTAAAATATCACAGATGATGCTGAACATGAAACTAAATCCTGTGCATTTTCTCTGTACCAACCTTGAAAGTTTAACAAGAGTACAATTACCCTTTACTCAGAAACTGAAACAAACTGAATTTAGACCAAGAGAGTGTAAAATACAGCAATCACTATATGGTGAGCTTTCTAACCATGTGCCAGATGCAATAAAAACCTGACACATTGATCTAAAATCACCAATTTCCGTGTGAAGTATCCGGTATGGGAAGAAAACCCTGGCTGAGATATCTGAGGTCGAATGCAGATGCAGTTGAAGAACCTAAAATTTGCAAAATAACCCAATCTGCTCAGCTTCCAAATTCTCAATTACTAAAATTACTCAATTACTAAAAGCATGGAATATTAAGGCTTCTCAGGCTTAGATAGAAATAGAAAGGGAGATTTTTGGGGGCTGCACCATTTTTGTACCTAACATCTGTTTTGTGTTGGACCGTGTCCAGGCCCTGAGCCAACTAAGTGTCAATGAAGCTCCTCTGAGGTTAAGAGGAGGTCTCTTCAAGCATTCACATGCTTGAACGATTTTGTGGAGCAGTGACATAACACCGTAACAAAGCAGTAAGATGATCATCCCTCTTAGCACCTGCTGAACTTGAACCCCATGCAGTCTGTGCATACTAAGCCTAAAATATTTTACTGGGTTTACAGCATCAACAGCCTTTTCCAAGCTGAATCACAGTAAAGAGAAGAGGAGGTCAAAAGGAGACCACTTTAACACGTTTCTTGACCCTTTGTGATTTATTTTTTTTGTATAACATTTTACATTAATGTATAGTGAATTGGTTTTCTGCTGCAGAGCTTGTTAGAGAGGATTGTATTTCGTAGCAACATTGCTTAAACTTTCTACGCAGACATATTTGGATATATAGGAGAAATGTTATTTCTATTTTCACATATTATTTTTACAGTGTAATCGTGGAGTAATAGACCTTGCAGAATATTTAAATGTTAGCTCATTGGCTCAAGGAGATTGAGATCTGAATGCCAAGAAATTTCTTTAATAAGACAAATGCCATATAAAATGGCCATATGTCTTTTGATTGAATCTGACTTGAACACTGATAGTTATTCAGAAATAAAAGACAATACCTAATCTTAGGAAAGTAATAGCACAATGGCTTTAATAATATATTATAATACTGTTATAGTCCTATTCCAGTAAACGAATGACAAGGTACTGGGAGTGGAACAATCAGAATTACTGAGAACTGACGTGGCTGTTTCCATTAGCAAACATTACACATCATGGTTTTGAAGAAATCAGGATTTTTTGACCTGGGATCTTTGCCTTCCATAACATTACATTTGTAGACAGGTTTGTGGATTTAGATATAACTTTCCTTGCTGCTAATTCAATTTTTCTGGTGGTTTTTTTTTTTTCCCCAAGTAATTTGAGTTTATTTCAAGTAATTTAGTCACTCATGTCTTAGGTCTTGCTATTACATATTTAACTGTCCTCATCTAAAAACTTTTCAAAACAGCTTTATTCATCTAAACTGACTTGAAAATGACAAGATATCAACTTACATGATCATTTTCAGAATATCAAGTAGTTTTCCTGTCCAAAGTTGGACTAAATTGTGATGATGATGATGATGATGATGATGATGATGATGATGATGATGATGATGACGACGACGATGATGATGGTGTGATCTGAAATTACTTTCAAGAAAATTTACAGTAGATCATCTGAATTTGTTTTTTTTCTTTTTAATAGTTTTAACATGTTCCAAATTTATTTTTATTTCAACCAGTACAACTTCTTTTGTTTTTTTAATTGCAAGTTAGCACTGCCATTGAGGGTCATAAATTCCAACTTTTTTTCTTGAAAACTCCCAGATAATATCTTCAGCACGTGTCAAATATTTTCAAACATATTTCAGTAAAGGAAGTCATGAAAAATGAACCTTTCCTGTAGATAGTTTAATTTTTGACAAACAGAAGGTTTCTAATGAGGACAGCTGAAAAAATCTCATAGCTGTTACTAAAAGAAAATATATAGAAAGTGTGTTTTGAAGATCAGACTTTCAATTTAGAAAAGAGCACAGAATGATCTTGGTTACACATATTGTTCCCAATTAGCAAATTAAAGTTATTCAAAGTCTATCTGAACACAGATGTGTTCAGATGTATGAACAAGGTACTGTTACTGTCTTGTTCACACTGATTGATATTACTTCAATTCCTTCTCTTTAATCAATTATATTGTGTTCTGCATTAAGGAAAATACATTTTTCCTTACTGTCTTCTGATAATTCCTCAACTTAAGGCCCCCCGTTGTTTTTGCTCCCTGTGATGTGAAATTGGACATGTTGTCATGAACAGCAGGGTCATGAACCTAGCTTGTGCAGCATTCATCTATGAACTCACAAAATAAATATTATTCAGGTGTAAAAAAGGGAGGGGGAACAATCAAGAAGAAAGGTACAACATATAGAGCTGTGTCCCAGTGGTTTCCCTTTTTTAATGTGACTGCTACTATGATGATTTGTTAGAGGCAGAATGTTTTACATAAACTATTTCCTCTCCTAAGAACACCATTATAGTTTCCATTCTATACATTTTCTCATGCCAGTTCCACCATGGTAGAATCTGAACCTTTCCATAGTGCATGAAAGAATATAAGCAACATCTGTCACAGGGGGTTTGTTCTTTGTGTCATCTTCTCCCTGGAGAAAGAGTTGTGTATGTAGTGGATAGAGGTATAAATAATAGATTATTCCTCTCCACAGTCAAACTATGGGAAAACAAATAAATAAATATATTGCTTGATCCAGACTGAAATTTGTTTTGTTGTTTTTTCCTAAGCAAAATGTTTAAGGACAAGTCAGTGGCATATGAAAATTTCTATTTAACTTCAGATGGAACACTTTGGTTTTGTAGAACGAGACGGAAGAAATGGAAAATGAAAAGTTAGATTCATAAAGCTTTGCTGAAGAAGAAACTGGCAAAGAAGAGACTTCTTCATGCCTAGAAACAAAATTATTATAATATTCAGCCCAGAATGTAATATACTCAAGTCATTAAACATCTGGCTTCCAGATGATGCTCAGGGATTAATTCACTGTTCAGGACAAAATGGAGCAATCTTGATGGGAGAAAAAAAAAAGGTCCCAGCCTGACAGTCTTCTCCTTGGTATTTACAGCATTTTCCTAAGTCAGGATATCCCTTTTTCTTGTGATTTTACAAGAAATGACTCTTTTGCTTTCCATCCAAAAGATAAGGCAACTTTGAGTAATGAATTAATAATTTAAAGATTACAACAATCATAGCTATTCCAGGGAATATTTTATTCACTTCCAGAATAAAGTTATGTTTGAAGGGAATTATTATGTTTTTAGTTAAATCCTACTTATCTCTTACCTTTTGGCTTCTTCTTTGGGAGTTCCTGAATGATTGTCAGGTTTCTTTTAAGCTATTGTTTACTTGTAAATAGTAACTTACACTATTTTCCAAGTTGTATTGTTATATCTGGTTATTATAATTCTCCTGGCTCTAAATCAAAGATTCTTTTCACAGAGTGAATTCTAACCTAGGAGCGATTTTAATGCCAGAGTGGATCAGCTGTGATATAATTAGCACACCTTGGTATTCCCATAAGCGGCACTGTTCTTTACCTCTAGCCAAGTGACACTCTGAAGTGCAGGAAATTGCTTGTCGCTATTAAAAACAAGTAGTTCTGTGAGCAGCTGAGATAATGAAACCTCCTTTCTGATGGACCATGCTATACTTTAATCCTTTCTTGCCTCCAACAACAGCAATCTCAGCTCTCTCCTGTATCCCTTTGATGGCCCCATCACATTTAGCAGACAAACATGACAGTAAGGTTAAGTTGCAGGTTCTCTGTGTGTTCATTGCCCACAACTGCTGCTAAACAGAATATTTATCAGCTGAGCTCCTTCTGCTTTTTCCTCACTAAATTAAACCTATGCCTTCTACTTGATTGATGAGATTCACACAAATTTATGTCTCTTAACTGACAGTGTTTCTGTCAAATCTGGTTGAAAGTGACCAGTTTACTCAAAGCTTGTTGGAATGAGAGGCAAGAACAGACAAATTAATTAAAATTAATTCCTTTTTCTTGCATAGGAAAAGAGTCTATAAACAAGTTCAACTAAAACACTTCCAATCTCATCTACATTTAAAAATGAATTAGTTAATTGATGTCAGAATGTCAGGTGCTTATTTGTAGCACTGGAGGCTATAGTTTTTGGGGTTCCATTTTTGACGCATTAGTGTAATTTGAGCCCTCAAAACAGTAGTTATTAAACTCAGCTGTCACTTTAGCTGCTTTAAAATGACAGGTATAAACGGCCACTGTCTTGATATAGAGGAAAAAAAACCCCATATTACTCTGTGGTTGACAATATTGTTCAGTTTTCAGGTCCTCTGGTCACTTCTTCTATAACCCTGAGCAAGTCATTAGAAGATCAGAAGCACGTTGACATTGTTAAACCAAACCAAACCAAATCAAAAGAAACAGAGAAGAAGAAAACAGAGAAAAAGAAAAGAGATAAAAAGAAAAGGAAAAAGAAAAAAAGCATCTATATGAATATATTTATCCATAACTACTTTCCAAAGTACACACAACTCAGATCCCGGCAACAAGGTAAGTAGAGCATTCCTCTTGAACTGGGAAGCAAGGCTACATTATTGCAGATGTACTTTCCTTCCAAATTAATTCAATTCTCTCTTTTCCAGGGTGAATTTAGTGGCACTGTATTGATCCAGGCTGCCATCTCAGTCACAAGTCTCTCAGATCACATCTAAGTTCTATTCTCCATTTTTTATTTCTATATTTTTCTGTAGTTTAATTGTAAAATGCTTTTTTGCTTTGTTAAGAAAGATATTTATTTATCAAGAAAAAAAGTCTTTTAGAAATAAGTCTTATTTCTGTGTTATCATCCTTAGGAATACATAGACTGTTGATCGCTTAAGTAGGATGTCTGGAAAGAACAGGGATAATACAAGATGTATTCTAAGTGTGTCAATCAAAATATTTTTTTTCTCTCCCTTTTCTCTCTGTCTTCCTTAGAGGTTCACAACTGCATTACCTGAAAAACTGTCGAGATCATTTTATTATTTTTTTTCTGATATTATTTTTTCCTATGGTTATTGTGTATTTTTCAAGGTAGAGAGACTTTTATCCTCAACCAATAACGTTATGGAAAAAAAACTGGGCAAAGCAGAAGTTTCCTTCAAGACTGATCATGTTTTAGTACTCTATGGATTCCTCCAGTAGAGATATTTTTATTACACACTAAATGCTATCATATGGAAACAGCGATTATATTCACTCTGGAGAACAGAGAGGTTTCTGCTGTTACTAAACCTTATTTCAAAATACAAAACTCCCTAAATCTTTGTGAGTCTGTTGTTTGTGAGTCTCAGACTGGATGTGTCTTTGACTGCTCTCTGATCAACACCTTTGAATGACAGTGCCAAACTAAATATAAGTGACAGTTCCTTTTTCACAAAGAGTCTCACGGGTACCTTCCCCCCCTCCCCATTTACAATCTGATTACAGAAAAGTATAATTTCCAGTGTTAACATCAAATATCCTCAAGCGATATAAATCTTAATTACTGTATGCTGAAAGTAGTACTAACAAATGCATGAGGTACTTTACAAGGAACTAAGTGTGTCCCTACGTACACGTAAAGAAATTCAGCAATTTCTTTCCTGCAGTTAACAAGACCTAAATCTGTTTAATGGTGAGTAATCTCTAAGAAGCAATATAACATGGATAATTATTCAGAGCTTCAGATTCTCTTCCTACTTTTAACAGTGTTTTTCTGGAAAATAGTCACACTAGAACTGCCATCTAGTGAACTAATGATCTATGAGTTGCATTCATCATTTAAAATTATTCATAGAACAACTTAGACTGAAGCAGTGAGTCTGGATGAACTGGTATGCTCGGAAGTCAGGTGCAGAGATGCTTCAAAACTGTTCAGCAGAAATCTGTCACCCGCTCATTTATGCAGGAGAAAGGTTTAAGGGAAAGAACACTTGAAATGTGTTAATCAGAATCTGTGTTTCTGCAAGAAGTCAGATAAAATGGCACTAGACCTGAAAGACTTGCACCTCCTTACGTTAGCACCAAAACTGACTGTAACATCACTTGTACTCAGGCTTCCTTGAGCTTATCACCTAGGAATAAATGATAAAACAGGAGTTTCAAAGTCCCTCTAATTGTTTTGCATTTCTTATGGTTGAGAGGACAATAGTTATGTCTTCCTGCATCTGCAGGTAGCGTGAAAAAAAGCTTTTCTTTATTCATCTTAGGGAGCTAGAAAACCAAGAGCAGCTTGGCTTCCCCAGGACTTTAATGCTCAGACAGCATGGGCTGTGCTGGCACGACTGGTGTTGGATCACTACTATCTGCAGGAAAAGTGATAACAGCAAGTGAAAGATGTTCTGCAGATAGCTCAAAGATATGTATGGCCATGATGCAGAGACAATTACCTCAGTAGCCAAAACAGCCTTAACTCGGGCCTTTTCACCACTTTTTTTCTGCTACTGCATGCATCTGACCTTGGTGCTCCTCATGGCTTCAATGTTTACTGTTCTTCACAGCCTTTTTCTGAGACATGGGCAGAGAGGATGCTCAATATCACCGGTAAGCACCAAGCAACAGCAGTTCAAACAGTCAAAAGAGTATACATATTTTTTTAAGTTCTGAACTTTTTATTTTATTACTTTTTATTTTACATTGAGCTAGACAATTAATGAGCAGTCATATTTTTGTCCTCAGTTATACTTTTTTGGCGATTAGTGACTAGTTGCAAGGAGTGACAAATCCTGTTTTACTTTAAGTAATTTCTATACTGTCCAATGAACATTGATTAATCAACAGAAAATACTATTTCTGATGCTTTTCCAAAACCTTGAAGAGAACAAAAGTTCATTTACAGTAAATATTTGTAGTTATTTTAAGTAATTGTAATTGTTGTGGGTTTTTTTGGCAACAGACAGAACTTTCTTCTCTGCTCTACAGCTTTTTGTTACCTCACTTAAAATAACAAATTGACCTCTTCTGATCTGGGATAACCTAGCTAGATGTAGGGATAAATAGCTCTTTAAAACATCGGGACATTTCTCTTGTTTCTTTGTCCTAATCCACTACTAATTCTGTCATTATTATTCACTGAGGAAAATGTCACAACTAATGTACTGTAAGACTATGATTTTAATTAAAAATCACTGTATGGACACTAGTACAGTATATAGTGTATATATATATAAATATATATATAGTATAGATTTATACTGTACATATAAAGTCTTTATCCACACATATAAAAACTGACTTCATTGAAGCTGTTTGGGTAGATACTTAAGGATCAAGTGTTTGCAGGATCAAGTACCCAGCAACATGTTAAATTCTTCCAAATTCCCCTCTAGCACTGCAATGTATCCTTGACATATGGACAACCATGGTGGGGTTCCAAGAAGCACAAAGGCAAACAGTTTAACAGAGACAAAGATTTGATAGTGAGGTGTCTAGACTGTGCTCATCTAATATAAACTGTTTTTTATAGTTCTGTAGTGTAAGTAAATGTAATTTGATTATTTTAGTGAATCAGTATTACTACGTAATTATCAGCAGGTAAAGTTAGAGGTGGATGATATTTCAAGAAACATTTAACATTGGAAAAAAAACAATAAAAAATGAATAAAAGTTTCTAAAGGATTTCCATTAGATTTGGACTATCCACATTCAAAACTCACAGCTTGGGAAGTTAAATTTAGACTTCTATATTCATAATCTCATGTAAGCAGACAGTTTTAAGGAACTTTTTTCCCTTTTTCTCCTATTCTCAGGGATCTGAGAGGAAATAAACTGATTAGTATTTCTCAGAGTCAAGTGCTAAGACAAGAAGATTTCTGTTTTAAGAGCAAGCCTAAGACACTGGTAATTGGGCTTTTTTGGGTCTACCTATCTTATCCACAAGAGATAAAAGTCTGTGGAAATCTTCCTCTTTAGCATTTCCTGTAGTAACTCATAGTCTAATCCTTAATGGTTTGTAATTTAATACCTGCTGTGTCAGGGGATTTTATAGCCATTACATCAGCTATTTCGGTTGGTTGCATTGTAGCTCAGTCTGAGCTTAGCAAAGCTTGGCAGCTCCAGCCCTGCATGAGTATAAACCTCTGCTTTGCCATTGTCAGGCCTGAAGTAACTCAATAACAAAGTGAAACAGTCCGGTGCACCAGACTGGATAACCATTTGGCTGGGTTTGTATCTAAGCTAGTGAAATCACAATTTCCCCTGTATCATTTCCCTCTGAAGATATAATAAATTGGCTTAGGATTGCTCACCTTGAGAAACCGGCCCAAGCTCTTGCTTTGTGAAGAAGCACAAAACTAAGCAAAACTGCAGCTCAGTTTCATTACCAACACTTTGCTCAGCTCTGATATTAAAACATTTTCTTTCTACTTTTATCTTTCAGTTGTCACCTTCCTTAGCAAGGCACCATTTTCTTTCATCAGGGCTTTAGAAATAGCGCCAATTTGTTTCCAACTCCTCTCTTTATAGCTGTGATCTTTAATCCCTGGTATCAATCTCTTTTTCTGTGGTTTCTGCCTCACTCGGTAACCTCTGCAACCTTGGAGCAAATAAGTCTATTTTTGTCTCTGGAGATTTGATGGTAGATAACGGAGTTATTAGGAACATCTTTTTCTTTCTCTAATAATGATGATCTACCTTCAGTAATTTTTCTATGCCTAAACTGCCAGCATGGCTGGAGGGACAATCTGACATATTTTTTTTTAGGTTTACAGATCACCACCTCCTTCTCCTCTTCTCCTTTTTTCTTACTTTTTCTCTGATATATTTAGTTAAATAAAATTTTTGTTTTGTCTAATCCCCTGATATTAGTTATTCATTCATGTGTAACTAATAGCTGTCAATATTTACACTAGGCTATTCCAATTCATTGCTGACCACAAATACAGTTATAACTTCATTTTGGTCAAATACCTTAAGCTCTCTCATATTCTTATTGTAGTTCTTATGCCATTGCCATAGGAAAGAAATCCCCACTGTAGCATTTGGGCTTCTTTCCCAAATCATGGCACAGCAGTATAGAATAAGATCAGACACACCAGGAATGACCAATTATGGTTTTCTCTAATGTATCAAGACCATTCAGGATCACAACTGAGTAAGAGATGAGGAAAGAGACGGTATCTCAGGTGATGACAATCCCCAAAATTTATAATGCTAGGGAAAGAAAACCACATTTGCACAATCCCACAGACAACATGTGCGGTATGAAGACTATGATGTATGTGGATATGGATCATGGATGTATATGATCCATGAGGTCCAAGTGGAAAGTTTCATGTAATATTTGAACTGCATCATCATGGATTATCTTCAGCTTCTGAGGGACACCAATTGCAGCTTTGCCTTGCACTCTTGCCCACTGATGACTTTTTATTATGAAAAGGTAAAAGAAAAAAAACCTCAGAGAATAAGAACTCCTTTCTTTATCATTTTCACAATGTTTTGTAAGTGTAAATCTTCTTGACTGAAAAAACCCATAACTCTTGAAGAACACTGCTTTTCAGAAAAGATGTCCTCAACTTCATGTTGAAACCTGACTAATTAAAAATTTGTTTTCTACTTTGAATAAGTAATTTTCTTTATGAATATTTTCTTTAGGAACAACCCCATGCAACAGTACAGGCTGGGGCTTGACCTACTGGAGAGCAGCTCTGTGGAGAGGAACCTAGGAGTCCTGGTTGATAATAAACTAACTATGAGCTAGCATTGTGCTCTCGTGGCCAAGAAGGCCAAGGATATCCTGAGGAGTATTAAGAAGAGCTTTTCCAGCAGGTTGAGAGTGGTTCTCCTCCCAAAGTACTCTTCCCTGATGAGGCCTCATTTGGAGTCCTATGTCCAGTTCTGGGCTCCCCAGCTCAAGAGGGACAGGGAACTGCTGGAGAGAGTCCAGCACAGGGCCACTAAGATAATCAGGGCATTGGAGCATCTTGCTTATGAGGAAAGGCAGCAGGAACTGGGGCTGTTCAGCCTAGAGAGAAGACCGAGGGGGAACTTCATTAATACAGCTATTTAAAAGGTGTTCGTCAAGAGGATGGAGGAACACTTATTTCTGTCCAGTGACAGAATGAGGGGTAATAGACCAAAGCTAGAACACAAAAAGTTCCACTTAAACATAAGGAAAACCTTTTTTACGATTCAGGTGATGGAGCCCTGGCCCAGGCTACCCAGGGAGGATGTGGAGTCTCTTTCCTTGAAGGTCTTCAAGACCCGCCTGGACATATTCCTGTGTGACCTGATCTAGGTGGACTTGTTTTAGCAGGGGGTTGGACTAGATGATCTTCAGAAGTCCCTTCCAACCCCTACCATTCTGGGATTCTGCGAGTCTATGATTTAATACTTTTTATTGCTAAGTCTGAAAATTTAGCACTACCTGTAATGAGAAATCATAGCTTTAAGTTTAACCACTTTTAGCTCTCCTATTCTCACCCAGTACAGAAAAGTTTACTTGATTAAATTTGTTTCATCTTCCATAAATTTCAAAAAATTAGAAATATCAAGATAATCACTTGTTTTGTCCATGCTAATACATTCTCATTAATCTATATCCCTTGTTATTAATTGTAGTGCATGTTTCACTCTGCTTACATCTGACTCAAAGCAAAGGACTTTCTGGTGCTGGAAAAAAATGTCTTAAATTCATTGCTAGGTGTTAGTGAACTTACTCGGAATTTTACTTAAATTCCACTCATTATTGATAGAAATTCAGCTTTCAGATTGTTCTGTAAATACATATGATATACCAAAGTTAGACATTCTTCTGGAGGAGCTGGGAAAAGACTTTAGGAAGCCTTGAGCAATCCTGGTTGCTTTACATGTTCTAGTAGGAAGCATCTTATCGAGTAGAAATCATAAACAATTCAGTCCAGGATATGACTATATATTTTCTAAGTAAATCAGAGTATACTAAAGAAAAATATCCTTATGACTTGATAGAAGTTGTATACCAAGTATTTGGTTGCGGGTGACTGAATCTATTATTTTCTTGCTTGGTTGTTTTTATAACTGTTGCTCTGGAAATTGTCAGAAAAAAGGAAACTGTGACTTTTTTTTTTAATTTTATTTTCCTTCTTTTTATAGTAAAAAATATGTGTGTGGGTAGATGTAAGTGGAGGAATGGAGTTTGGTGGGAAAAGCAGATTGAATTATTTAAAATACATTTATAAGAAGAGATAAAACATTAGAAGATCCCTGAGAAGCATAGGTCTAGTGAAAAGGCTCAGCCAAGGCATCAAGCCTATCATCTGAGAACTTCTGCATGAGGCAGTACTTCAGTTCCAGAGAAAGAACCAGGTGTCTCAGAGATTTCATTGTCTTCTTTCTTAGTTGGAGAAGACATAGTCTCTTAATATTTTTATAATGAAGTCACTAAAAATAACTTTAGTCTCTGATAATGTACCTTTTGATTTTGAATAGCTTTTGTCAGAAGTCAAACTTTGGATCTTTGATTTTTTTCTTCCTAATTCCCTAGCTCAGAGAAAACAGAATCAATTCCTTTTTTTCTCTTTTGCTTAGGTCGAGTAACTCTCTCAACAGTGATTCTTCACTCAGCGTTTGGCTAGGAGTGGAATTTTAATTTCCTAATCAGCCTGTGTGAGCCATGCTGCTCAGACTTCATTTTAGCCATCTCAGGAATTTAGTAGGTTAAGACCATTTCTGTCTCAGTGGGATGCATAGCTCCTGATTCACATTTTATAACACTGCAGTCGGATTATTGCCACTTTGTGTTTGCAGCCTTCCTTCATTGTATAAGCCACTAGTTTGCACAAAATACTGCATCTAGAATGGTCACTTGTACACGTCAGCTTATCGTACTGCAATTGGGGATGCTTCACTGGCTTCCTATCAAATGCATAATTGCTTTTACAGTACTTGCATACTATTCACATCTTGTTTTCATCTCCACTTACTTCTCTGAATAGCTGATCAGTCACTGTCCTTGTAACTGAGGCTTGTAGTTGCCCTTTGTTAAAGATACTTTTTTTCTTTTCTTTCTGTAAGTTTCTTCCCATCAGAGCTATGAGAAATTTCTCTTTTTTTGTGTATATTTGGGGTGGGTTTTTCTGGAAGTCTCGTCTTGACTTCTGCAGCAGAAGTTCTGTTTAATTGTAATGTAGTTTAAGTGCATAATGCCATGTGTTGCTTCTGCATGAAGTGTGCTATATAAATGCAAATCAACTAATTAATTCATAACAACAAGTATTATAGCAACACATTGATTGTCATGCTCTGCAGTTTCCAGTTGAACACTGTGTATATGTTTTGTTAGTAGAGGAATTGCAGCAGGAGGGTTAATAATTTTGAATCTAAGTAGCCTTGGCTGTTTATATGGACCTGTGATTGCCTATCTGCAGCCTGTACAAATTACAGGACTGAATTTTCTACTCTCAGCCCTAGTTGTTGACTTTCTGTATGAATGTGGGAGAAATCACTTCTTTGGGTGCTTTCAGACATCGCCGGCTTGTGAATTGAGGATAATGGTTCCTTTTCCCCTCTGAAATATACAGAGTGAGCTATGGATAAATTGAGTTATGTAAGTGGAAAGTACCGAACAAGATACAAATTCTCAAAAAATCATGCCAAGTTCAACACTTTTTTTTTTTGCACCAGAATGTTACAGAAACTGAAGAAATTACACTAAAATTACTCCACTATTTCTCAAATATTTCTAAATCCAGGCTATCTACAGGATCTAAAATTCTCTGAAGTTTCAGCAAGTTGTATGTAAGCCGGTATTTGAGAGATACCAAACATTCTCGCTTCCAAGGCAGGCTTCGTGTTAATAATTAACAGCACAGAGTTTCAATCTTCATCTCTGCTAAGAAATGCAAGAGTTACAATTCTTATTTACAATTTTTTAATTTTAAGCTTGTCACTTAGGTGGTGAAAGCACTCAGAGAAATCTGAGGGCATGAAATTCCTTTCAAATGCTTCTATTGGACTATGAAATCCACAGGAACGCTGATGTGTGTGCATTAAGGGTAAGAATCTGACTGCTTAGAGAAGGGCTTCACAGCAAGAGTTTTGACACTGTTGGAACAGTTCTATAAACAGAATTTCACAAATAAAAAATAATTTCTGTTCAACTTTTCAGTGGAGAATGTTGTCTATTTGTTGAAAAAGAAATAGAGAGGAACTGAAGACTGAAACCTTGAAAATACTCAGCTCTTAGAAAGTTTGCAAAGAAGAAATGTGCAGACACTTTACACAGAACAAATAAAGCACCCTGAATGTTATTCTTTCAGAAAGTTTAGGTGGAAATATTACCACTGATTTTTGTACTCTACATCAGCTTCTCTGGTATAACAGCAGAATTCAAATATTATGGACAATCTGAGTACATCTCTGAGTAAATACACATAGGCTGAGACCCAAAACTCCCTTCCCTAAAACAATGACTGTAACCTGAGTGCAGAAACGTCCTGTTTTCTGTAGCTGAATGCTTTCAGCTGAGTGATGCCTGTTAGCCCTGGTACAGCTGCCAAGTCAGATTTGCCCTGTATCAGCTTCTCACAAACAGAAGTCAGCAACCACAGTGCACGAAGGTACACAAGGTGCACCTGGATCTAGAGGAAAACATTTGAGAGATAAAAGTAGTATTTTCAGTTGGAGTTGTTCCTGTCATTTCCCCTCTCTTTCAGCAACATAATACATCTTAAATTCAGCATTGTTCCCTGCAGTTCTTTCTAAATAACATCAGAACAGTTACACAGCCCCCCGAGATGGTTTATTCTACAACATTCTTTTCACTATTTTCATATTACCAAAGCTTTCCTCAATTTATCAGTTACTAATAAATACTCTTCAATGTACCTTCAATATAAGTGGATGCTTTATGTGATTGTTTCCAAGGTATAACAGCTGATCAAATACTTCTTTATGAATACAGAGCCCTGATAATTTTAATGAACAAATATACTTGTGCATATATACATATAGATGCATATGCATGAATGTTAAACAAAGAATATATACAGTTGTGCATATTTTTCTGTGACTTTCTGTTTCCTTACACATATGCAAACCGAAAGCAAATACTTCATGTGTAGACACAGAAATTAATACAGCAAGAAGGAAGAAAAAAAAATCTTAAATTGCCCAGTTACAGAGAAAATTACAAAGTGAAAGATTGAAAAAGGCTTTCAAAAATATAATACAGAAGTAGCTGTGTAATTATGCAAACTATCATATTTCTTTCTACTGTTTTGTTGCATAGTTAAATTAAATATATGAAGGGTGCAAAAAAACCTGATTTATATTGTATGACAGTAGTTAAACACTTTAGATTGCTAAAAACATTATCTTAATTATCCACATATTATACTCAGAAGAAAATCATTAGCTTTCTCTTTATAAGAACTGTCAGTGCCAAAAAAACTTCATTCCAGAAGTTGTTCACAACAACTCATACTTAAGTCATGAATAATTTTCTTTGCACTTTTTGTTTTTAAGCATCTTAAAATTAACTTAGCTGGAGGTGGGAGAATCTTCCTCAGGACATTTGTGAACCTCTGGAAAAAAAAGATTGACTCCTTTGGCCATTTAATTAGTAATTAAAAAGAGAGAATGGGAAAGGCAAAGATATCTCATATTAGAAAAAAGCACGATCCATAGTATAATAGAAATGTGATGGGAACTGCAATGTCAACATATTATTGTAACAAAATTAGATCAAAAAGTTACAGGACTTTGAACTGTAACCATGCAAAACTGAAGTCTCTAGTTTAAGCTCAGCAAGAAAACTCACTTACTGATTGAATAGAGAGAGACAGAGATGGATACTTTCAGTGCATGTTTCACCCACCCTCCTGCTGGAGAAGAAAAAATACCCACGTAACAACCTTATTCTTAGGACAAGACTTCAGCTTAATTTGAAGCAAGAGAACAGTGATCTGTATCCTGAGACAGAGGAGTCATCCATTCACAAAAGTTACTGGGAAATGGGAAAAAACTACCTGCACCTAATCACAGGACTCGGTATTGAATAGTCAGAGACCAATCTTTTTAATCACTACACCAGACAAATTATGATCCTAAAAAACGTTCACACAATTA
The DNA here is from genome assembly GCF_028858725.1 of Colius striatus. NCBI lineage: Eukaryota > Metazoa > Chordata > Aves > Coliiformes > Coliidae > Colius > Colius striatus. The sequence goes on from NC_084759.1 coordinate 201,919,767, forward strand.
CAAGTACTAGAAAAATTAAGACATCACAATCTATTGGTATACATAAAAGTTCAAATGAGAAAAAAAAAATCTCTCTGTTTTTAAATTCTTAATCTTTAAATGTAATAAAGTTTGGATTAAAGATCTTATTAACATTTACAAATACTTAAATGGTGGGTGTCAGGAGGTTGGAACATCTCTTTTTTTCTATTGTAGCTAGCAACAGGACAAGGGGTAATGGGATGAAACTGGAACACAAAAAGTTCCACTTAAACATAAAAAAAACCTATTTTACTGTGAGGGTGATGGAGCAGTGGAACAGGCTGCCCAGAGGGGTTGTGGAGTCTCCTTCCTTGGAGGCCTTCAAGATCCACCTGGACATGTTCCTATGCGACCTTATCTAGGTGACCCTGCTTCTGCAGAGGGATTGGACTAGATGATGTCTAAAGGTCCCTTCCAACTCCTAGCATTCTATGATTCTATGGCTTGACTACAGGCAAAATATGGCCATTTTTTTGTGTCTATCACAGACATTCTATGTGTTTTAAGGTATACTACTTAATATCACTCTTCCTAATGCAAAAGACAGTGCAATATATTCCTTTCTATTTTTTTTTTTCTATTTATCTCACCCACTGTAAATATTTCTTATATTTTTTTTTTTATCTAAGGCAGATAAGGAAAATCTCCTCCTATATGTTTGGATAGCTTCTGTCTCACCTGAATCCCAAGTTCCAGAAGTTACTTCTAAGTGTTTTTACAATCAACTTGACTGCAATATAATAGTTGGTCTTAAAGGTTTCAGGTATAAATAAATAAAAATAAGAAAAAGATAGTTCTGGGGCTATAAAGACTTTGACCTCCTCTACTAAGTGAGATTAAGCTCAGATATCACTCATCCCTTACATTAATGACTGTCTTTTTTCTTAAAAACAAATACTGAATGAAGAGTTCAGGCATGAAATTTAAACCCCATGTTTTTCAAGCTGCTGTAATAGAACCTGGCCTTTTGCAAGGTCAGATGAGGAGGGAGGAGTGTGGAAATATGACAGGGTCATGGTAATGGCTGAAGAGACAACTGGAGTGCAGGATTACACTTGCAGAACAGGGGAAGAGCTCAGAATTCAGTTTAATGGATGTGGTGTTATTAATGGTGGGGCTGGTATCTAAAATAGCAATAGATGACTGAAAATATAAGAACTAATTCTAAAATGTAGGACTATGAGCTGCCTCATAGGAAACCATGCTTAGGTGAAAAATTGATAGGCTGAGGTGTATCCTCTTCAGGGAACACTTAAGAGGAAAGATATCTTGATTTCTGATTCTTTCTTGAACTAGTCCTTCTTTAGACCTCATCATGTCACTTAAGACAGACTACCAGAAGTCACCTATGATTTGGAGTATTTTCATAAAATAAAAGAAAGTCTGAGATATCTAAGGTCTTATTTCAGCAATGCTGAGAACTACAAACCAGAAATTCCCTCTGAAAACTTTGCTTTTAACCTGTCTTTTGGGGATGAATCACGTCTTCATTTCTACAACAGTTCTTAGAATTACAAGAAGTTTCATTATCCTAATGAATGCATGATAACAATGAGAAATATGTTTTCACCAGGTTTTCATTTAAAAAAAAAAATAAGTAAAAATAATGCTAACATAGTTCATGGTACAGGGAAATAAGTGATCACTGGCAAGCAGTACCTAATTTATTCATTCATGTGGAAAAAATACAAGATATCATATATTGTACAGAATTAAGAAAGAATCCTAAACAACATTATCCTTAAGTATTTGTATCCTTCCTGGGTGTGTGTCACAGTAAAACATGTATTATTTACCCAATGGACCAGAGCATTTTCTCCGGAAAAGATGAGCTTGTAATGGAAATGCTGACACAACCTCAACTATAACAGCATGAACGAAGACACTTTAATAACATTTTTATTGCTGTAACATCTTTTAAAAATGAAACACCTGGGACTCATGCTTTAAAAAAAAATCAAGAGCAGAATTGTAAGTTCTGCTCTCTTCCTATGATGGGAAATTAATCTAATAAGCCAAAGACTAGGATGTTAACTTATCCTACCAACATTTAAAATCGTTCAAGAGAAAGATAATTAATACATATACTAATGTATTTCCCTGGAAATACATTGTTATATGAGCCAACATGTAGAACTTCCTTTCTTTTAAAGAGATGGCAGATTCCTGCTGTGACTTTATGGCTTCAGAAGACACTATGCAAACAGACGAGTTTTTGCACTATAGTACAATTAACCTCTGAAATTACAAAGGAAGAGTGATGAGGATTTTGTCAGAGAGTAATAGGAACATTCTGGGACATATTGGTACATGAGATATGTTTTGAGAATAACACACTCTTAGTAGAAGTATGAAAAATAAGTAACATCTTTATAATGACTGTGTCTACATTCTGAAAAGGAATGTTTCTAGGAAATTATCCAAGCACTACTTGGATCTGCATCCTGGCAAATATTAACTTTTGGGATAGTAAAGGGAGCAAATGAATAAAACAGAACTCAAATGTCAGAAGGTCAAACTGGAGACTGTGGTTTTATTTCTTGCAGGATCCCTTTACTCTGGGACTTGCACTTTTCAACAAATTACCACAACATTGTTGAGAGAGACAAGGACAAAAGACAAGTCATGTGAAGTAATCTTATACTCAGAAGTTCATCAAGCATCCAAAGTTAGGTGCCCAAGCTCAAGCATAAATGTTGACAAGTCCCAGTGTAGAGGTTTATTGAGTCTTGGGCTTGAGTGTTAAAGTTTATTGTAAACCTTTCCTGTTACTGATCTATAAGGGATGATGGGAGAGGAGGCAGACAAATTGTTGACCTTTGTAAGGATTTCAGATCTACCAGCTCATTTATTTGTCCATTTTGGGGGGTAGAATCAAATTGTTATGAATCTTAACTAAATTCTACTTAAGCAATTGAATTCTCTTACACTATGGGAGTAGTACAAAAGTATCCTTTATTGGACCATCTGTGCTCTCTCTCTGAAGTGTATGCCTGAAAAGGTAATAAAAAAATGAGTGCTTTCTTATAAAGTCATTCCCAATTATAAATGGGAGATTAAAGAAAGGACACTTCACCAGCATTACTAAAACCTATTTTAAAATTGGAATAATTTAATCTAAACTAAGCAATTAGTTGTGAACCACAAAACTAGTGATTTCTACTGCTTGAAGGGTTGGTGGTGTTTATTGTGCAGAATTGTACTTATATTCATAGACTCTACTCTAAAACATTCAAGTGGATAAATTAAGGGAATTCCCAATGAGAGCCTTCATAAAGCTTTTGGATTTTACTTTCTTCTCTGTATAGCCATGCCTTGTGTCTCCTTGAACTTCTTTTTTAAATAGCATGTCGAAGACTTAATTTAACAATCTTCATTTCCACTCTTATTTACTTACCAATCATGCTTCTTTGAGAGAGGTTTCATGAAAAAGGAAAAATTCTTCATGTTCTGTCTGTACCATCAGTTTTACAGTCTTTTCCTCTTTAGATCTTAATGCTTTAGCTAATTATATGAAAGGTGATTGTACTAGTCATTCAAAGTGGAGGAGTTCCAATGGAAGAAAATGAGTAAGACTTATCAGAATGCTTTCAATGGCATGATGGCATGATGGCATCAAGTAGAGTTAGTGGTGAAATTGCATTTGGTTGGTTTTCATTATTATAGACTCACAAAAAAAACCCAACAAAAACAGTCTGAGAAAAGCTACAACTTTCACCTGAAAATATATAAGTGAAATGGTCTTTGTAAAGGTGTCCAGTCAACCTCACACAGAAGACAATACTACAATCATACAAATGGAGAAACCCATTCCATATAGTTAGGCTAGGAACTTTTACCTCTACTGTACAAATTGTGGAACACGATGGTTGAAATTCAACTTTTAATCACTCTTGTGTGGTCTAATTTTCCCTTTTGCAAATTACAAAGTCTTTTCAGATTTCAACCATTTATTGAAAGTGTAACTGAACACTTCAAGATAAATATTCTGCGTGTTGTATTGTTATAGATCTTGCCTCACTCCAATGAAACACCTTCAATACAATACATAATATTGTACTTGGATACAAGAAATTTTCTTCTGTAAATTTTCTTCTGAATTTACTTCCGTAATAAAAGGCTCTAGGAGTAGTAAAATTATTACCTGTGTAATATTTGTTGTCATCAAATTTATCTCTAATCTAGGGTGATTTATGAGTAATTTAATAAAATCACAATCCTTTGGGATTTTTTATTATTTTTGCTCAAATACATTTTCAATACCAATAGTATGTTGTTCACTAAGAACAAGAAGCCAGAAGCACTGCTGAGAAATTGAGCTCTTCTCCAATAGAAGAGATAGGATAGGATAGTAATCTCCAATAGGATATAAAGGTCAGAATTTGCAACCAAGACTCAAAACTCTAGCTCTATAAAATTTACAGTCTATATTTACTATTAAATAAAACAATAATGATGGGAAAGTAGGGTCCTGGGAAAAGAAGAGGAAATAAAGTACTCAGAGTAAATGACAAAGAAGATCGTCAGGATGAGCAGCAGCCATAGCTTGCAACTTTTCTGATTGTTTCCAAAGATTTCATAAAGCACAATCAGCATCTTCTTTCCCTTTATTTAATGCAGACTATAGAAAAATTAGAAAAAGGCAATCTCCAACACTTTCTACCAGCTACTTGGGTGCATAGGGTAATGGCCTAGGGGTAAGAGAGAAAAGCTGGAACACAAAAAACTACCACTTAAGCAAAAACTCCATTCCTGTTCAGGTGACGGAGCCTTGGCACATGCTGCCCAGGGAAGATGTGGATGCTCCCTCTCTGGAGGTTTTCAAATCCCACCTGGACACATTCCTGTGTGACTTGTTCTAGGTGAACCTGCTTAGCAGAGGGGTTGGACTAGATGATCTCTAAAGGTCTCTTCCAACCCCTACTATTCTGTGAATCTATGATTCTATGATTCTGTCATTCTGTGTCCTGAATCCATATTGATTAGGCTTCCAGTTACAGCTTTCCATCCATAGATAAGAGAATTCCATCCAGTTTCACTCTCCCTAGAGAATCTGTGACATCTCTCATTAATCATCATCACCTGTTCCTGTCCTGGCCCAGGATAGAATAGGCTGATTGTAAATGCTTGGACAGACTTCAGGTCCTCTGTCTCAGACTGAATCTCACTGTCTTTTTACAGACAACTAAGGATTTATATGAGCTGTCTGTGTAGCTTGACTTATCCTGTGCTAAGTACTTATGCATTTTTGTGATTTGTTGCTATGGAGAAGACTTTTCAATAAAAAAATAAATACCAAATGACTAAACAGGTTTTCTGGAAGAAGATAAAGAAACCCAGCAGAAAGGTCTTCTGAAATAGAAAGAATTTAGTATATATTTTTCACAATACAGAACTTCTTTGCCTCAACGCTACAATTACAGCAGCTGTTAGTGTCATGAACTAAAACTAAAGCATTTTAGCTAAGATTAGCTTTCAGTTTTCTTCCTAACATGAAATGACTGAATTACAAAAAAATTCTGGTTTTTATTTTCCAGTATATCTATCCTAAACCAAATATTCCCTTCTCTTCCTTCATAAATTGCTCTAGAGGAACCATGATTTCAAATATTGCATTAAGAATGAAAAAAAAATCCACCCATTTGGATGCTTTTAAAACACTTGGACTAAAAAACACATTACTGAATAAATAAATAGGTTCTTCAGATAACATGCATTTGTTAAAGTAGAAATCTAGGCAACTGTTTAGATTTCTACTCAAGAAGTCTAAAACTATCTCTTAAGATACAAATAGCTTTGTTTAAATCACTCAGAATGTACATGCATTGAACTTCTGCTTGAGCATCATGCTGAATTGAGGCTTCAAGTAAGAAATGCAATTTTTAATTTAAGTACCAGATAGATATAAAATTTGAGATAGAAATAAATCATTCAGTAGTCTTTGATATTCTAGCCATCAAGGTAAGATGTTTACTGCACCTTCTCAGCACAGCACTGAGCAGTAAATAAAATCTAATTTACATTTGAGCTGAAATGAAGGGCTCCTTCTTCCTTATAGCAAAGACAGTCAAACCTCTCACTGATTGAAATGAAGGGGAGGTCAGACACGGACCAGGCATTGTAAATAACTTCGTTTTTGTTCAATTTCACATGGAATCTGTTTACGAATCAGATGAAAAATGGGTAAGTGACCATGTTCGTAAGACTTAACATCCATGTACTTGCTGTGGAATTAAGTAACCCAGTTGTTACTGTGCAGCATTTTCAATATATGAAATATGCAAAATATATTCAGTGCCTAAGAGGCTCCTAAAGTCCAAGAGTATCATAAAATGTAGAAATGCCATTTCTTTGTAATGTCCAGGTCTGTTATAGCTTTAAAAATCTCAACGGTGATCTGGCTAAAAGTGCCAGGGTTCACTTGCATTTTGAAGCTGGGAGTTTGAATAGTTTTGCCAGGCGTCTCCTGAGAATTAATTTCTCTTTTATCATTTCCAGAACTTCCTGTTTGAGTTTTCTGAACTAGGATGCAGAGGGAATAGTCATGGTTTAAGGATGTCAGCACTACAAGTGCCACATGGAGTTCAGAAATCTAGAGAATTTCATCAATGAAATGTGATTGGAGTAAAAGTAACAGATTGTTCTGTAGGGTTTGTTTTGTTTGGTTGGGTTTTTTAAAGGATATATTAATTTCTATTTTTCATTATTAAAATATATTCTTGCCCTAACTGAGCCTTCCCTAACTAGTTTTAAAGACAGCTCCTGTGACTGTCACATTTATATAATGTACATTTGTTCATCTGTTTTTGCAAATGTTGAATGTTTATAGAAGTCCTGAGGGCAAACTGGTGAGAATTTTTGGCACTGATGTTAGGAGAAAAAGAACATTAGAACAAAAGAGTCCTGCTGCATTTGCAGTTGTAATTAACAGATTCTAAACCTTCCCTATATGTAAGAGCCTCCCCTTAAAATATTTCCATACTCCTTGTTTCAGCAGCAGCTTAAAATAATCCCTGAAGGTCAGCAGAAAGAGAGGCATGGATAGTATTCTCCCTCTTACTCTAGAGATGACAAAAATCACAGTTCCTATTCTTCAGACTGTCCTGCAGTATTAGCAATAATGGAAGAGTACAGTTGTCTCATTTATCTGTTACATTTTCATATCTTTTATACATTGTGAAGCTAATGTTCTCTAATTTTATATTATTGGACAGGAAAAAACTTTTGTGTATTGGAGTTCATGCACTAATGAGTGTAATGTCCAGCAAAAGGCAGAATACTGTATTACAGCTCATATATTCTTTATGTGCCTAAAACTCATGAGATTCTTTTTGCTCATATATTGATGAGGGTCTGATTTTTCCAGTTAAAGTTATAATGAAATCTTATACAGGGTTTGGTAACAATGGAAAATTTTCACTGTGATTGGTCTAATAAACCTATGCCAACAGCTCCCTCTATGTACCATAAAAAGGATGCTAGCAAATGCATTGCCTGGAATAAATATTTCTCTTCCAGAGAAAGGTATTATGAAGGAAAAGGAGTAATTTCTGTGTCATTTAATCTGTCTACATTGAGGAATAGGAAAGTTTCAATAAAAAGCATCAACTGGTCTTACCTGCATAATTATGGTGATGCATTTTTCTGCTGAAAATTTCCTTGATTATTTAATGCATGGCTCTGGCTGATTCACTCAATTCCCCTCTTAATCCCTTTTGACATATGTAGATTATTGTAACGCAGATAGTTCTTTGAGTACACAAAAAGGAACAATGTAATAAAAGGATAGTAACTAAAATTATCTGTGTAAAGCTGGGAAACAGAAAATGAGGAAGCATGGAGGATTATCTCTAATGAGAGCTGTACATCTGCTTGAAAAATAGTGATACACCATTAAAAGAAGAGCAGCACTGTTAACTGGGGAGGACACTAGTAGAGGTTTTGTTCCTCTTGCTAACTTGTTGCTTCTCTTCTATATGTCAGCAGACGGGTGCCCTCATCTCTCTGTCTTGCTGCTCTTCCTTCCTTCTCTGTTTGATTCGTGAAACATCAAGATGGGTTTGATCTGTCATCTTGGGCTGAAACACATCAGTCATCATGGGCTGTGTCTGTTAAACATAATTTAACTGGTTACTGTATGTTGAATGAACTGAGGTAATCTTTGTGCAGGCCTGTAAAAATAACAAAAAATGTGGAGTTTTTTAACCTATTTCCTAGCAGGTTATACAGGGTTATGTTAACTTGTATTTTCTGTAGGCTGCAGTCTGCTTACAGTCCCTGGTACTCAGCTGACACATAGGCAAGCTGTTAAACTGCAGACATTTGACTGTAACTCTAACCATGGGTGGTGCCTGCACAAATTCATCTTGATAGATGCTTTTTGCCACCAGCTTCCTAAAACTAACAGCAGAATTAGCAAGTGCTCTTAGACCTGAATTCAGATCAATTCCACTAAGTACTTTTTACTTAATTAACAGAAAGTGATCTGCTTGCGAATCAGGGAGAAAATAAATGAAACTGCACAGACAGAAAACAAGCAACACCTTTTTTTTCCTTTCATCTGTAGATTCACAGTTAGTTATTGGACATTGGGCATATCTGCTTGCCAAAGAATTTATCAAGTATATCAAGGAGTTAGAACATGACATAATCACCATGTGGAATTTTATTTGGCAGAGTGAGTCAGAAGTAAACACCATTATTATTCTGCTGAAGTTTAAAATTAAACCTTGTTTTCTGGGAAGAGAGTAGAAGGGAAGGGAAAATAGATTCCTTCTGCATATTCTGTATTTCTGAAATGATGTTTTAGAATTTCATATGTAATTCAACCAGGAAAATATATATACGTGACTGTGTTCACACACAAGAACAGAAAGCTCTTCAGTATTCACATACTTTGATGGATGTAAAAGAAAATGTGCAAAAGCTTGGGAAGATCTTCAGAACTGCTGTTCCCACCTTTGCTGTATCCTTTTCCATATGTGTGCTCTTCCTTTTTGATTTTACAGTTCTCTGATTCATGGACAAAGCAATATCAGAAGTATCTCTTAGGCAATCCCGTCCTGTCCTTCCAAAAGGTTTCAGGATACAAAGCTGTTGGTCTCTTTAATAAATATGTCTTTTAATTTAGATGCTACAGTGGAAAACACTTCCCCCCCCCCACCTTTCTAGTGCTATATTAATATATCTGTTTGTCTCAGAAAATGTGACGTTAATTTGGCAAAGTCAATGAAGAAACAAAGCATTCATCCCAGTAACAGTGGGACTTGGGGTTCAGATCACCACAGCACTGTATGGTCAGCTGCCCCTTCAAAGAGAGATGAGACTACCACAGCTTTCACTGCAGCCAAACTTCAAAGCTCTCCACCCCATCCGTCCTGCCCACACATCTGATTTGGCTCTTTTCTAATCCCTTGCTGGCTCCTATTCTCTTCAAACTGGTGCCCCCTGTGTCACACACTCCCCCAAAATGCCATCTGTGTGGTTTCTTTCAGACCACTAATGCAAAGCTCTTGGATAGCCCCCTATTTACTTGCTTCAGAGCTGCACTTACAGGTCCCACCGCCTGAAACACTGCAATCAAGCTGACAACACAACCAATCAAGGTCTGACCTGCAGTCGTTTCCTAGGAAACCCAAGCCACTGCCACAGAAACAGATTGTACACAGTGGAAGGAAACATATATTTTGGGTGAAGAGGAAAAAAAAATAATAAAAAAAAATAGACATTTCAGGTTTTTTTCCAGTACTTCTGAGTTATTGCAAAGAACTTCTAAAATAATAGTAATGAAAAATACTCTTGTTAAGAAAGATTGAGTGATGATGGTCATGTAAGTACTTAGAGCCAGTCAGTCTCTGAGAGAGACCATGAGCCATGACTGCTTGAGTGCTTATTCCTGCCTCACTACTGAGTCACTTCATAACCCTTGCCAAGTCATTGCAAAAAGATTTCCAAGTCATCAAGTCCATAGTTCCAATGAACAATAAATACAGATCAAAACAAGTTGAATACCTGAAGAAGATAAGATTATCATGACCGTACTGGAAATACTTAGAAAATTACCAACAGGCAAGGCTGCTACTCCTACTTGAGGAAACATCACCACCACATTTTACACCAATGAATCTTCTTTGCAGATGTATTTATCATTTGGAAAGTATTATTTTTCCTTGGTGGAGCAATTTATTATATGTTGCACTGTGTAATTTACTTACAAACCAAGTACATTCACATTTACTTTTGAATTAATGTCCAGCTTCTTGAACACAAGTTGCATAAAGGAATAAGTGGGTTTTCTTGTGAAATGGCTGATGCATGTAACTGAAGTCATGTGCTACAAACTGGGATCTCTCAGTTTTAATAAGATTATCAGAATGCAATGAGGAAAAGGTCCCAGGAGGGTTTTCAACAAAGTCTAGACAATGAATATTATGAGTTTTCTAGACCATTTTGTGCTCTAAAAACAGGTCTTTATTACCACTGATCATGAAGCAAACCCAGAGTGATGAGCTCAAAGTTTTTTTTCCTACCATGAGTTCTTATTACTTCTCCTTAAGCTCAGTTCTCTGCACAGCACTTTTTTTCTTTTTTTTTTTTTTTCCCACAGTCCTCCTTTATCCTGTATTTTGGTTGTAGTGCATTATGTGACAATTAATAAGAACTGTGAAACAAAGCTTCCAGCTATGATGAGACAGCAGATAGATTAATTAACAAGAGAATAGGTTTTGGGGTAGAAGACTGAGAGGAATCTCAGTCAAGCTGCTCAAGCTCTAATGCTAATAGGAAACTAGTTTTAACAAGAATAATCCTTAGTTTCTCGTAGCCCCTTCTTCCTAAGCCTCTGAATGTGCCAATTACCTTCTACAGTGGCCATGAGATAAGTCAAGCGGATCTAGGGAAAAAAGATCAATCTCAAGCTTTTAGCCATCCACTCACATATGTGTTGTGTGTCTTAACCCAAAGCCTCGAAGGCTTCTACCACCCTTCCTTTAGCCATAAAGGAAGCTACTTTTACTTTTTTTGACTGTTTTTGATGTGATGTTGTGCCTTTATTTTTATTCCTGGTGTTATCAGTACATCATCATGTATTGTTCTGTCTTGAATGGAAGACTTCATGCTGTGGAACTTATGCAAAGAAAAATCATTATTTCCCTTATGTAGAGTATGAAATGACTTAGAATATAATCTCTCTATGCCCATAATTTGAAGTCAAGCACATCGTTCAGACAGAACCAAGGGCAATATATTGTGGTTGAGAAACAAGAAGGAATTGAGCTGCATTATATTTAGCATAATCAACACACTATGGATTCTTTTTTAAATCAAGAGGCAGATATGAGTTGTTTTTTATGGACTGAAAACATTTAGTCCAAATGCCATTTGTGCAAAATTTTGTAGTAGTCATGTAAGCACAGCTATTTATGTGCTGCTCAGCAGTGTTCTGTCATTTTGCATATATCATTTCTGGTAAAAGATTTATGATGTCAATTGCCTTTTCTCTATCTAGATAACTATTACAATGTGTCTCTGGCCATCAGTTATTAATTAAAAGTTAGGTATTAGATGCTCACCGTTAGTTAAGCAGCACCAGGATCCAGTACTGCTACATCTGCTTGTGACTGATCTGGCAGGAAAGTGGAGTTATAAAGCTAAAGTACAAGATGGAAGAAACTTGTATTCTACTAGACCATCCTAAGAGACTTTGTATCTCAATTGCCATCTTCTTGGCATACAAGCAATATATGCAAGAGGGTGCTCTGGACTTGCAGTTGTTCCTGACTCTTTCAACACCCTGCAAGAGGTCTAAGAGGTTTCTTTTAGACATTAGTATTATTAGTTTGTGTCTGAAAGAGGAGAGTTTTTGTGACTGGGAAGCTGATGGCTGAAGTTCAATTCCTCTTTCTCCCAAGATTCTCCCATTAATACTTCTAAGATGTCTAAAAACAATGTTACCATGTACTATACAATTTAAGTGGATGCATTTATCACTCAAACTTTGTAGAGTCCAACACTAACAAGATACCTTAGAACCAGTTATTTTCAAGGTCTCTGGGCTACAGGCCTGTCATCACTGTACCTGAATAGCATTTGGACACCAGGCCATGCTATTCATCAGCTCCTCAACAGCATTAAAATAAACAGGGCAATAGGAAATGCAGGCTGATAGAGCTGGGGAGCTCATACAAAACCAATGCTGATTGTATCTGTCATTTTTAAAGGCACATAGGAAAAGAATAAAAGAGATTTTTCTTCACAGAATCACTGAGTCAAAGAATCTTAAGGACTGGAAGGGACCTTGAAAGATCATCTAGTTCAGCCTCCCTACCAGAGCAGGACCACCGAGAATAGGTCACCCAGGAACTTCTCCATCCTCTTTTGCTCTTCTATTGTATTCTGAATGGGAAAGCACTCTATGCCTCTGCTTAGAAAGGAATGAAAAAAGTGAGGGCCCAAAGAAGATGCAAAAAGAGCAGGTCTCTGTGTACCAATTAAGATGTTTACCTGGGAGGAAAAGTCCTGAATTTTTTTCATGCCTTTTGATAATCAATCTCTTGAGACACAGGGTAAAAATGGGAACACACTGTTCAAACCAGGACTCCCTCTTTCTGTGTGACTATGCTACAAAGTCATGTTGTTCTTTACCCACCCCCGCCACATCTTGCTTTCCTCTCCTTAACAGAGCTGCAGACTTTTAAGAGGAATAAGGAGTGATCTCACCTAGCTCATTCTTTTGATCTTCTATCAAGTATAGAAGTAGTTGGAGAATATGAGCTCTTGCCCCTTTTTGAGGACAGCATTGTAACCAGGAGATATATTAGTATATAAAAGATAGACATGACTGAGTCCTCTCTAGCAGGGTTGTAAGAAGTATCTATTTTGGATTAAATTTCAGGATCATGGAAGATCTCTGGTATTCTAACTGAAATGCTTTCACCGTACATAGAGTTGAAGTTCAGGTGAAATCTAAATATGTAATATTCCTATTCACTGGCTCTACAAAGGTACCTATTTGCTATCTTCTGTCTAAGGTACATGACTCTTACCCAGCATTGAATCAGGTACTGTGGTGTCTAATTTTGATCTTGGATTCTGTTTTTCAATCTGGATCTCTTAAAGTCAGTCAGTATAGACTGTATACATTTTTGGATCTACACCTTTATCAGATGCTGTGAACTATAAAGCAGGGATAATCAGCATTTCCTAAACCTGCAGAAAATTTTGAAAGTAGTTATATTGAAGAGAGATAACTGCACAGAGTCAGCAGTGACAAATATGACTTCATGGAAAGCAATTTTTTTCTCTCCTGTTAAGGTTTTGGAGAATTCAAGTGTGTCTGTGCTGTACTGAAATGAAATCAAGAGAGATCTGTCCCACATTAGTCAGGTCAGTGCACTCACCAGAATTTAACTCTGCTGTTATGCCCATAATCTGAGCCAGTCAGAGACAGATCTTGCACTTTATTCACCCCTATAACTGCACTGTTTGTGCATATTAACTAGTCTAGAACAAATTTCGTTCCAGTCTACCATAGGCCTGGGATGTATCTCCCATCAAGATTTCTTTGAACATTTCTGAAAGAAGTTGGACTGTGCACAACAGATTTTTATAAACAGTCACTTCACTAATAACTCAGCAATGACCTCTAGGGATGGGAGCCTGTCTGAAGATTTTTGCATTCTTAAAAGTATTTACACTTTGAGAAATACTTATCTTTAACATGTAAGGTGTATTTTCTAGAATTTCTTTTATCCTGAAAAGCAGAACAAACTTTCTCAAGAGTTCCCACCATATCTAGCAAGATAGGCATTTAACAAAATGCCTGTCTTTACAGGTTTATCATTAGCTCTATCATTCTTCAAGAGATACCTTAACTGGATGTACAAATTATAGTTAAGAATTATTGATCTTTGCTGTAATTTTGCTTCCAAGTATGTTTAGAAAGATAATCAGAAAGAGATTAGTTCTAATTCACAGAAAAGAGAAGTAACACTCATTATGCCACCAGCTCATTTCACTCTGACACCAGTGCCCTAGTCACTGGACATATTATCTGTTCTTAAAAAACTTTGATCTACTACAGTGTGAGCTTTTATTTGCTGGAATACACTGCTTAGAGTTGTTCCCAGGATATTTACTATTATTATGTCCTCATCCATTCTTTAGTTGCTTTACTATTTCTCTAGTTGATAACCCTTTTATTCCCTCATGCTTAATCCTCGCCTGGACTCTGCTGCTTGATTGTATGGGGTTGTTATCATCACTGATTGACTGGCCATATCTTTTATTCCCTTTCTGTTTGTGTGGGTAGGGGGTTAAATCACTGAAAAGAAGGATTAGATGCAGGTTACAGCTAGTAAGTCAGCACTGAGATGACTAACGTCATGGTAATTAGACATTGGCAAGTCCCATGTAATGCCATTGCATGGTTATCATAGCAATTTAAAATCCAAATGAGTTCTTTGAATTCTGTAGTTGTTTCCAACAGTTTAGTGTTTTTTTTCTTGTCTTCTTACTGATTTCATTGAGTTCAAAATCTCCTTTCCTCCTTGGAAACACAATTTGTGCTAGTCTCTGTCTACAATTGATTGTGTCCTAGTTGCTAAAAAATCCTTCTCCTGGTTTGTTTAATCACAGGCTTATTTCTTTCTTTCCTTTTCATCATAAATTCTCATGTATAGTGTCTGACCTGCTTGAAGGAAAATCACCACATTACCTGCAAACCGGTCTGACTATATTTGACACTAGACAACTATCACATTGATTTTCAGGAGCAGTTATTCACACACAAACCTTAACAGCCTGGCACCTGCGTATCTATCGAACGCTTTTGGTAGCCCCCATTTCCATGCATACCCTTGGGTCAATGAACAAACTGCTACTGTCAATTGTATCCATTTGGCCAGTATCTCTAGGGAATAAAGAGGAATCATGACTACAGAACCAAAGGTTAGGAAAATTCATTGAAAAAAAACCATAATGAATCCCTCAGTTCCTGAGCACCAGTCCAGTAAAGATATTTAATTACTTGCTGATCATTACTCATATCATTTTAGTGAGGTTTTTGTTTATGAACTTCTGGTAGATTGGAATCAAATACAGTTTCAAGTCAGTGTTTAAGATTAAAAAAAAAAAAAGACTTTGCAGATTAGATTTGTGAAATGATTGTGACAATGCTGATGCAGAAAGATTGCAACCATTTTAAGCATGGCTATCTATTAATTTTGGTTTTCTTTTATAAAGGGACAGTTCCAATTTATACTGAGCAGTGAGTTATGAACACTTCTTTATCGGTTAGAATAGGATATCTGTGCACATAAATTTGCCCAAGTGCACAGCTACTGAGTATATCTTTCTGGCTACTCCTAAGCATTTTAAAGGCAATTGCATTTTTATTGTGAGGTTGCCTAGGAGGTGCTGCCAAGGTTTGTAGCTCCATTTATTTGTTTATCTCTACTAAGTAATTTCTATGAAGTTCTGGAAAGATGAGCAGAGCAGAATCCTGCAACACTTTAGAAAATCTCCCCAAGAGACTTCCTGCTTGTCACCTTCCTCTTTTATGTGTCTGGGTCTTTCCAAATTGTTAATGTGTGTCTTTGTGAATCCATGGTTACTTACAATCTTTATCTCCAGAATATGTAATTTAGGGAAAATAAGAACAGAAAGAGAACAGAGGCAATTGAAAACTCTTTAGGTTAATATCATGATTTAGTCAAATGTAGCTTATCAATGAGTGCAATGTGTAGCTGTTTCATGAAAGGTCTCAGCATTTTCACTCAAGATGGAAACACCTAATCTTTTTCTGCTGACATTCTCCCACTCAATGCACTGTACACTGTGGGCTGGATGTCTCAGCAAACTACAGGTGGAGATATCTGGGTGGAGCTGAAGGACATAAAAGTGAATGTCATAATACACAATAGAAATGCCATAACATTTATTTAAAGGTACTAAGATCTGAGAGATGTTTGTGATCAGCTAGATCAGTTTCCTGGCAGCATGTTATTGTTGAACCTCTTTATGTTTCCAAAGAACCTAAACCCTTTGTTGAAACGAACCCCTCCAAAAATAATCATCCCTAAAAAAAATCTAGGTTCATTACAGAATCACAGAATCTTAAGGGTTGGAAGGGACCTTGAGAGATCTTCTAGTTCAGCAGGACCCCCTAGAGTAAGTCACACAGGAAATCATCCAGATGGGTTTGGAATGTCTGTAGAGAAGGAGACTCCACAACCTATCCGGGCAGCCAGTCCCAGTGCTCCCTCACCTGAACAGTGAAGAAATATTTCCTTGTATTTCTTTGGAATCTCTTCTATTCTAGCTTATACCCATTGCCCCTTGTCCTGTCATTGGCCATCACTGAGAACAGCCTGGCTCCATCCTCCTGACACCCACCCTTTACATATTTGTAAACATTAATGAGATCACCCCTCAGTCTCCTCCAAGTTGAAAACTCCCAGCTCCCTCTGTCTTTCATCACAAGAGAGATGCTCAACTGCCTTCATCATCTTTGTGTAACACAGCTTACTGTCTTTCTTGAACTGAGGGGCCCAGAACTGGACACAATATTCCAGATGTGGTCTCACGAGGGCAGAGGAGAGGGGAAGGAGAATCTTTCTCCACCTACTGCTCACAGCCCTTCTAATCCACCCCAGGATGCCATTGGCCTTCTTGGTCACGAGGGTATATTGCTGGCTCATGCTCATCCTGCTGCCCACCAGGACCCCAAGGCCCCTTTCCCCTGCACTATTTCCTTGGTTGGTTTCATGTTTTGGACAAGACCGTGTTACTTCCCGCAACACAAGAACACTCCCATGATGCAATTTTATTAATACAGAAATCAGACACTGCTGTTCTCACATTAGGTGGTGTAAATCTCTTCATCTTCTCCCAAAGCATCCATATCTACTTCAATAGATGATTCTGACGTTGTGCATTCTGTGATTGTTATTAATGCATGTTTCCAGCTGGTCCCTGCCTAGAATATAATATAAATACAAGCAGCAGAATTAGAATGCTTCTTTTAGCAAAACTCTTTCTAGTTTCTTGGAAGATAATTCTTTCATAACTTGGTTTTGACCCAAAGCTTTTGTCTGACACTGAACTAAAAGGATTCATCCCCTTGTTAATAGCATGCATTTCCTGAAAAAGTCCTAAACTACTTTTTGTTCTTTTTCTCTTTTTTTCTTTCATTTAGTCTGGGAAGGGGTTGTCTGAGACATAATAGGTTTAATAGGATGTTAATACTCTTTATATTACTTTCAGCTTATCAGAGCTTAAATTCTGACCATATTTCTGTTAAAAAGAGACTGAAAGGAAAGAAAAGTAATGATGATAATAAATATTCTGTAAAGCTTCTTGAGATAATCTGTTCTAAGATAAAAGTTTGGGTTTCTATATTTCAGATTTTCACCAATAAAATATAAAAGGTAAGAAATATATCTGAAAGTCATGCAGCTTAGGGTCTCCAGTGAGTAATATCTGAAAAATTAAGATCTTCCAGAGGTGTATCCTTGCTACAAAATCCCTGGGTAACCTCTGTGGGTCGGTATTGCAATTGTTGCTGGCTGAAATCACCCCAAAGGTTGCTTTGTGACTTCTATAAAATGAATTTAGCACCCATCAGCAATTATCTGCACTGACTGCTCTCTCCATTGTACAAAGCCATATTGGTACTATTTGAGATCACCTTTGACATCCCAGAGGCAATACGTGCATGAAGGACTCTTATGATTGTTTTGCAAGTTTGTTTCCTGATATATTAATTCATTGATGAACAAACAGAAGTAAGCTTGCATTTCTTCTCCTCATGCCCTGTCTACTCTTGGTGTTATGAAGTATTGGATACATATGGTTTTATTTAATCTATTAAATTTACTGTTGGCTGTCACTGAGACCACCCTTCATGCATGACTCACATGACTGTTAAACCCTTACTCCCTGAAAAAACAATTCTTTTCCAGAAGTCTATTGGAAATAGTCCCTTGTCTGTGCTAGATCTCAGACTTGTTTGGGAAATGTTGGAAAGATATTTGTTTTCTTTCATGGAAGCATTGTCAGGCATTGGTCTATCTAGTAGCCTGAGGAACATTTTCTGGTACAATCTAATTTACTGGTGTTGATGGAGACATCTTGTGGCACTGCTGAATAGCAGTGAAACCTGTTTCTGAGCACATGACTAAATAATAATGATGCACAGAGAACTCCCAAGGTTATCCATTAAATCATTATAACACTTGTATTATCCTTTTTGTGTAATGCATGAAATTTTGGGGCCTCTCCATTGAAAATTGTTGACCTCAGTTTTGAACTAAAACTTAAAGGAGAAACGGAGAAGGAAAATACTGCTTTTAGCTGGGTAAGAGTTTTCTACATGGTAACTTCTATGATGCTGTGTTTTGGATTTGTGATGAAAATAGTGTTGATAACACACTAATGTTTTTATTACTGCTGAGCCGTGTTTACACAGCATCTAGACCTTTTCTGCTCCTTACACTGTCTCACTAGTGAGTAGGATGGGGGTGCACAAGGAGTGGGGAGGGGCCACAGCTGAGAAAGCTGACTCCAACTAACCAAAGGGATATTTCATACTATATGATGTTTTACTCAGCAATAAAACCTGGAGGAAAAGAAGTAAAGGAGAAACTTTTAGTTACAATGTTTGTCTTCCCAAGTCACTGTTGCACATGATCGTGCTCTGCTTTCCTGGAGATGGCTTGTCAGCCAATGGGAAGTAATAAATGTAGTTTTTATTTTGTTTTATTTGTGAGTGCAGCTTTTGCTTTACTTATCAAACAGTCTTTCTCTCAACCCACATTCTCATTTTCACCAATCCGCGTCGGTACCCCATGGTATTGGATGGGGGCTATGAGTGAGCAGCTGTGTGATTCTGAGCTGCTGGCCATGACTAAACCACTACAAAGACTGACTAGTCTTTGAGTCTAGGATTTGTGAAATGTCCACTTAAGACTTCTAGACCAAGTCATGATGTGTACCGCAAGCAAGCAGGATTACTGTGCAAATAATATCATAAAAATTCAGAAAAAATCTAATAGGGATTAAAAAACCTTATTCTGTAAGACACTAACTGATTTAACTGAATGGTGGTAGGGAAGAATCTTTCTCAAAGGGGAGGTTAGGTTACAAATACTCCCTTGCTAGGCTGAAGTTTCTTTATACTTGCACTTGTCTATGTCACACCTCTTGTCAACAGTAACAGTCAAGATCCTGTTCTCTGTTTTCATTACAAGACAGATGACACATTGGTGTGATATGTATAGAATGCACATCTGAGGAGTGTCAAAAGCCTACTGCAGGTGAGAGCTGGGGGCTTTTTAAAATTTGACTAAATCTCCCCAGCTGTAATGTGAGAAAAACATGTCCTGAAGTTCCTCTACCAGCAACAAACTCTCTCCTGACTGGCAGCAAAAATCCACCTAATCAAAGGAAAGTACAAGATAAAACAATTGGAAAGATAAAATTGGGCTATTTTACTATCTTTGAGATTCAAATTACCTAGTGTGATGGTTATGATCAGTAGTTAAAAGAGAAACAAAACAAAAAATGGACAAATTAAATGGCAAAAAAAAAAAAAAAGGTTAAAAAAAAATCATTTATGAAGCAGACAGATAATTTCAAAAAGCTTTCATACCAGGAATAGGGTACCATTACAATGAGAAAACCTTTAATTATGTTGTAAAGGTCTGATATTCCACTGAAATGTCATTTCAAAATAAACTTCTAACAGTTAATTATCGGTGATATTTAACTTGTGGGAAAATTAAATATCACCACACACTCCTGTGATCATTTTATTGCTTTTGTAGACATTTTAATATTTTAATGGTTTCCAAGTAACAATGAAAAAGGCATGCCACCAAGTCTGTTTTCTTGGCTTTCTGTGGATAATCAAATAATTTTATCTTCTTCATACAAAACAGACCTCTGATTCAGTGAAGGACAGGACTGAAGGGAAACATTTTGCGAATGAAAATAGGAACAAGCATTGCTACGATTCTCTTAGCCAGCATGATTCCTGGGAAAGAGGTTTTATTAACTGTTATAACTAGAAGTAGAATGCTGAATGAACAACTATTGAAGCCACATTAGGATTCAGCTAGCAAATCAGATGAATGTGCAGTGTTCCAGTTAGTGACCTATGTATTATCCAAAGCTTATAAAATGTGCAGTGTGATTGGACCTAAAGATGTATGCAATGACCCCTATCATGCACAGACTGGAAGACTGGAACAGGAAACCTCCTGTGCTTTTGTTGTATAAATCAATACTATACAAGCTAAAGGGCTGAGATTGCCAGGAAAATGTATGAATTTTAAAGCGAGAAGAGATTCTTATGTGAATTCAGTCAGTTATTCTGATTGAATTGGCTCTAGAAATGAGTAGGTCAAACTAGCCACAATTGATTGGGTTTTATACATCCTTTTCTAAGGTGAGCCAATGAAGACATGAATCATTAAAGGAACTTGGCTCAAGAATTCTGATTTGTCCATCACCAAAACATTTGATTGTCTACTTCTAGTGGTTGCTTACAGCTCTCAACTTTGTGCCACCAAAAGTTCCAAAATAAGTAATATTATTACCTTAAAATGTTCAAATCATCTTGAGATGAGCATTACAAAAAAAGTGTAAGAAAAAGGATAGAAGAGTAATTGTAAGATCCATATAGGTCTTTCTATTGTGTTTAGCATTAGTTGAGATGCTCACCCAAACTCTCATCTCCAGGGAGTTTACTTTAGGATAACATAATTTGTGAAATACAGTAAAAAACTTGGAAATGGGAAATATTGGAATATTTGGAAAAAATCATCAATCTTTTGCATGGAATCATGACATTAATGGTTTTGTTTGCTCCTGTAAAGTAACATATGTGCTAACTGATCTTCAGAGACATTGCAAGACTCAATATTTTCATGGTAACAGGAAATCCATCCAGCATTTCTTCAATGTGTGAAGAAAGCAAAAATGCTTTTAAGCCAGAACTTACAGGGATGTTGTTGACTCTTTATGTACAGCAGGCTTCTGCATCACTCATCCAGTTGCATAGTCTTCTAAGGTCATATTGTTTAAATGTTTCAATGTCCCCCAGATCTTATGCCTTAGTTTCTGTTGTGTAAGCTGACAAATGCCCCACAAGAGCACAGTTACAATAAAGACAGCTCAAAGTATTGAGATGCTATATTGGGGCAGACTGCTAAACTGAAAGTGTTGCCACTTGTACCACTATCAATGAGTTTTGCATATTTGTACCCAGAAAATAAAATTTTGCAGAATACAGGAGAGATTGCTTCAGTAGAAGTTTTGTTTTCCTTGGTGCTTCCAGGTAGTAAATCTTTTTATGTTTACATGTTCATAGGCCTATGTCAAATCTGTTCCCACCAAAGTAATTGGAGACTTGTTACGTATAAGCAAGTAGTATCACAGGTAGGATCACTGACATTTTAAAGGATTATTTGAGAATCTGGATATTGAAATGAAGAGCTAGGCAAAAGAAATTGTTAGAGTACTTTTTCTTTCCCTGGTAACGAGCTCATGGTAGTGTGCAGAGGTCTGTTAGGATAACAGCAGCATTTTCTTTCTCTCTTGCTCAGACATAAGTCTGCTTCCATTGAGAGATTAAGGATCTGACTGCCTTAGGAGTTAGCTGGTTTGGACAGTTTACAATCTCAACTTTGTCTCTCTTCACTCCACAGAGGCAGTCAATAACATCTCTTTTGCTCAAAAAATCCTTTTTGTCCGTAATTCTAAATGCCAGCTCTTAGCACTAAGCCAGATATTGAGGGGGTGTAAATAGAGACAATTGATCTGTGTGGATTTATGTCTGCTAAAGATTTCTTCTACCGTTATTTATGAAACATAGTCACAGAATTTTTTTGGGGAGGGATAAGGGGGTGGATGTTGGAGGGTCTAGAGTGATGGTAAAGATGGTATTGCTGACTAAACTGTGTCATCTTTGACACTACATTGTACTATTACTTCATCAGAAAATTGTATTTTACATCCGTCTCTGGAAAGATATCTATGACTATGAAAAACTAGTGGCTACAGAGAATTACACACTTATTTCTGCAACCTCTTTTTTTACCTCTTTTACCTCTGTACAAAGTTGTAGTCTGTTATCACTCTAAATTATTACAAATTCACATTTCATGCTTTTAGTTCTTCAGGTTTTTAGTTCTTCAGGTCCCCAGATAAAATTCTATTGCAAATATAATGAGCAGCACAATTAGATATGAAAGACAGGGGAGAATCAGGCATTCACTAATGGATGGAGATGTTTCTGAGTGTTTTGAACTAACTTGCTCTATCAAGGTCAACCAGTTTAAATTTGCAGAGAGTGTAGATTTCCAAAGAAAATCAACAAGTGCTTTCAATCTGTTTTGAAACACTTTATTTATTAGTCTTAAAAGAAACAGTTGTTGTTCTTTTTTATATTTTAAAAAGAATGAAACAAAGTTTGAACTAAAATAGTTGTCTGTTTTCTAAAATAAACAATAAAATTGCTGCATGGAGAAAATTTTTCTGGCATGCATAGGAGCCAATTTATTATATGTTTTTAGGTGGAAATAATATTGCTTGGGAATTGCTAAACACATAACAAATGGTCACATGAACACTAAGAAAATTCCAGAAAATTGAATATTATATGTTGCTTAAAACTGTGACTGTGAAAAAAGCAATAAAAATAAAATAATCTAAAAAATATAAGAATCTTCCCTGACCTTGGAGTTTGAGTGAGTGCTAGTGAATGAGTCAAAACATAATATTCGGTAATAGATGAACAGTTGTTATGCTGAGAGTGATTCTCTGCTGGCTGAAATCTTTGAAAGTCCCACTGTCTCACTGAGAACACTTTATTTCAGAGCAAAAAGAAGCTTTATGTACTCAATTATCAGTTATTCCACAATTGTTGCCATCTCTAGAGTGAAGTTTGTAGAAAATAGTGGAAAGGAAACATATACAGTGGCTGAGAACAGAAACTATTAGGTGAAATATTTTGGCATGAGTTGTGCAGAACAGACAACATGATCAAAATGATTTGTTCTGTCTTTAAAATCTTGGGCCTAAATCAAGATTTTATTATAGTTCCTTTATGTTCACTGTATGAACACTTGTCTTCAAGCTGGTATTTTGTGGTTTTTTTTTTTTTTCATATGATACTAAAGAGCACAGTGGAAGCTATTCAGAATTTAATAGTGGTCAGCTGATTAATTCCACATTAGTAGATGGAAGAGTATTCAGATGTATGGTACAGTTAACTTAATCCCTCTTTTGCCCACTATCTCCTATCGTTCCTTATTTTACCCAGTTGTTTGGGAAACATGAAATAATTAATGTAGTCAGAACTGCTGCACTTAGAGAATAGTGACTTAGAAACTAAACATTTAGAAGGAGAGGAATGCTTACCGTCATCTAAAATTCTATGAATAGTCTTTCTCTCATTAAAATTTAGATGATATGCCACCAGAGACAATGAACCAATGTACACACATGCCTGTGCATCCACAAAGACACACAGAGAACTGAGCTCAATGGATCTCCATCCATTTATATCATTTGTGGTTCTCTCATATCAAGATGGAATACTTTTGCCTTACGATACTCTCATGAATCCTGTCGGTAGCATAGAGCATGATTTTAACCTCAGAAGAGACAACTTCCATTGACATTGCAAAAATACTGAAGAGAACAAAATGGATTGATTGATTATTTTCTTTTTTTCTAAATCTATCAAGGGAAAGGCAGTTGGTTGCTCACTGAACTTGGGCAGTACTTTGGCCAGATATAAATTATACCGAAAAAAATAGTTAACAGTGAAAATAGCTAATGCAAACAATACAGGAAAAGGGCTAGCAAGTACTCAGCAGTAGAAAACGTGAAGTATAACTGCAGGACCCAAGGGACGCAAAAGAACTAGTTTGACTTTCTGTTCTCCATCTGCCAGCATGAACTCATACGTACAATATAGGTTGCCATTTCCAGCACAGGTTTTGTGGTTCTACCCTTCTGGCAAGCATATAAAAAATCGATTAAAGTAAGAGCCAAACTCCTGTCAGCAGCCCAAGGAGAAGAATATAGCTCTGGCTTCTATAATTTTGCATACAACCCAGATGGAAGTACAAGTACTTCTATGTTGAAGTGCCAAATAACTCTCTCAAGGCTTATATTATCTTTTCTTCGTCTTGCCTCAGAACAACTTCCATGCTTCTGGGGACTCCGCAGCTGTGTGCACTCCAGTGAAAGACTTCGTGTGGCAAGCCAAGTCCTGTGTATTTGCTTTCCAGCTTGTGTAACAAGGCTTCCCCTCCCTTCTAGTCCCATCAGGGACTGTTCAACCAGGAAATGCAGCTGCAATTCCTTTAAAAGAATTTTAAAGGGAAAGTCTCCCATTTTCTTGAAGGAAGCTATATTGCAAGCTAAAGTACACCACAGTAATGACACAATAACTGCCTAGGAGAAACAGGGAGGAAAATAGTATGGGGAGGTTGTAAGAGGAAAATTAGTATTTAGTAGAGTTGATAGCTTTTAAATATAAATTAGTTCTTTATTTCTGTTGTTTTAACCTTGCCGTGGGCATCCTTTGTTCTGAAGAACATAGAGTTTGGGCTTCAATTTCCTGTAAATCGGGGGATTAAGACACAAAAGTAGAATATAAAAAGGTTACTACACCAAAATCATTAACATTGAATCCAGTCATGCTTATAAATAGTGTTTCATTAAATATACTTTAAGTAACATTCACTAATATTATCCCTTACTTCCTCATAAAGACGAATGTTGTTTTGAGAAAAGAAGTGACCCCCAAGTAAGGTCTATATCAACTTAACGTATCTTAATTTAGTATTAGGATATGCCTTTTGCCCCTTCTGAATAAGAATAAATGTATTCTTCCTAATTTGACAGCATGATGACTGATATGGTGTTATTCAAGGGACAGAGTTAAAACAAGGGTGTAATACAGAGGCACTGTTTGACCAGGTATGTGTAAGAAGTCTTGTTTGTGACTGAATCTATAATAGGAAGAAATTTCCACTATGTCACTTAATTCTATGCTTTGGGCTGTATGGACATTTCTTTTCCTGCATTTAAAATAAAAGTTTGGAAAATCTTGATCTCCTTCAAATGGATGAGTTCTGGATAAAAATTCCTTTGCCTTCAAATATCACAGAATCGGATGGGAGGGAAAAAAGGGTAATCGATGAGCTTTGTGAAGTCTGTGGTATTGTAGAGAATACACCTTTTTCTCCTAGTGGCCTCAAGACTAAAAGAATCACTTTTCTGTGGTTCTTATCCTTGGTTGCTGTGGGGCAACTGTATAGCTGTTCTTGTGAAGAGAAAGTTTAGCTATAGGGAACTCTGCATCTCAGCATGTATGGGCCCTGAATTTTAGATATCTTGTCTTGTTATCATGTCAGAAGGAGAAGACATCTTGGGTTCTTCCTTGCATAGATGGCTGTAGTTCTACCTAAAAAATCTCTGGCATCACTTGTTGTATTGGGATTTACAGTCAGCCCTCAGCTCAGTCTACATAGAAGCTTTTGAAAAAAATAGATGTTTTGCATTGAAGCTTAGGCCGTGGAGATTATTTGAATTCAGTGAACAGCTAAGACAATTTTCCAATGTTATGCTGTAGTTCTAAGAGTAGTGACCCTAAACATAAAATCAGTAGCCTACTCTACCATAAATTTCATCCATTCCACATGGTTTTACCAAGGGGAAGTCATATTTGACCAATCTGACAGCCTTTTATGAAGATGTAACCAGGTGGATAGATGATGGTAGTGCAGTGGATGTGGTTTGTCTTGATTCTAGTAAAACATTTGACACCGTCTCCCATAGCATGCTTGCAGCAGAACTGAGAAGGTGTGGACTGGATGATCAGGTAGTGAGGTGGATTGTTAACTGGTTGAAGGGAAGAAGGCAGAGAGTGGTAGTCAAAGGTGCAGGGTCTAGTTGGAGGCTTATATCTAGTGAAGTACCTCGGGGGGCAGTATTGGGACCAGTACTCTTCAACATATTCATTAATGATCTTGATGAGAGAACAGAGGGCACTGTGAGCAAGTTTGCTGATGATACTAAACTAGGGAGAGTGGCTGACACCACAGGGGCTGTGCTGCCATTCAATGAGATCTGGACAGACTGGAGAGTTGGGTGGGAAGAAATTCAATGAAATTCAACAAGGGCAAGTGTAGAGTCTTGCATCTAGGAAAGAATCACCTCAGGTACCAGTACAGGCTGGGGAATGAACTCTTAGAGAGTAGTGTAGGGGAAAAGGACCTGGGGATCTTGGTGGACAGCAGGATGGCCATGAGCCAGCAATGTGCCCTCATGGTCAAGAAGGCCAATGGCATCCTGGGGTGGATTAGAATGGCTGTGGACAGTAGGTCGAGAGAAGTTCTCCTCCCCTCTACTCTGCCCTTGTGAGACTGCATCTAAAATATTATGTCCAGTTCTGGGCCTCTCAGTTCAAGGACAGGGAGCTGCTGGAGAGAGTTCAGCACAGGACTACAAAGATGATGAAAGGAATGGAGCATCTCCCTTATGATGAAAGTCTGAAGGAGCTGGGACTCATTAGTTTACAGAGGAGGAGACTGAGGGGTGACCTTATTAATGTTTACGAATACGTAAAGGGTGAATGTCAGGTGGATGGAGCCAGGCTGTTCTCAGGGATGGCCAGTGATAGGACAAGGGGCAATGGGTACAAGCTGGAACAAAAGAGGTTCCAAGAAAATACAAGGAAAAATATCTTCACTGTTCAGATGAGGAAGCACTGGAAGGGGCTGCCCAGATGGGTTGTGGTGCCTCCTCTGGAGACATTCCAAACTCACCTGGGTGAGTTCCTGTGTGACCTACTCTAGGTGGTCCTGCTCTGGCAGGGGGGTTGGACTAGAAGATCTTTTAAGGTCCTTTCCATCCCTTGAGATCCTGTAATTTTGTGATTCCCCTCCACAAGTTGCATAGTTTGTCTATACCTAGTGATACATCTTAAGTCAAGAATATAAGAAGGAATACAACTTTTTTTAACTCAGAGAGGCAGTGACAATTAATTCCTGAGAACTGTAAAGTTCTCATGTGATGATCTAGGACATTATCAAAACAGGCAACTCTATGGAAAATATCTTTGCTTACTTGGGGGAAAGGGCAGCTTGTTTTGATAATTGTTGATTGCACTGAATTGCATAGATGTACTCTTAAGTATATGAGGAATATAATTTTATATCATTTTAGTTAGGTTGAGGTACCCTGAAGAGTAGCTAATTTGAAATGTCATACATAAATCTAAATAATGTTTCCTTAATGACACATGTAGTTTTTAC
The DNA here is from genome assembly GCF_028858725.1 of Colius striatus. Taxonomy (NCBI): domain Eukaryota; kingdom Metazoa; phylum Chordata; class Aves; order Coliiformes; family Coliidae; genus Colius; species Colius striatus. Next base: position 201,947,120 of record NC_084759.1, read on the forward strand.
AGTTAAATTATTTATTTTAACAGAAAAAGAAAATAAAGAATAGCAGGAATGTTTCTGCTTCAGTCTAACCTGTCTGCAATATGTAAGATTCTTATTCATATTTATCTCTAGTAGCTGTAGCATCCTTTTCAAAGCCACTAGTTGTGAGTAGTGGTGATGCTAGATGGGAATAACTGTGCCTACTTCTTCCAATTTTCATGGCAAAAGTAAATATTTTTAAAATAATTTACTATTAATTTAAAGTGACAACTTTATTGATTTTTATAAGTAGATATTTTTCCTTTCACGTGGATTTTAATACTCCAGTCTTGATTCAGATTTGGAAATTTTCTATTTGATTCCTACATCTGGTGATTACCCTGGGTGAGAAGTCTTGACTACAGTCCATCATTTATGAAAATCCTTCCTGAGAAATCTCAGCTTTTCTGTTCAGTGCAAACTGTCCAGCTACTATCACTTATTGCTGACTGAGCACAGGGTTCATGACTAGCTGCTGGGGTGACCTGAAGAAATAAACCTTAAACCTCCAAAAGAAATAAAGTCTTGTACTATCTGACTGATGGATGACAACAATCATGCACACTCATGCAGTGCTATTATTTTAATCTGTTAAGGTCACTAACCACTAAATTTGGGCTGAAATTTCAGGCAGGAATAAAAGATTTTTTTTTTTTTTTGGTAAATAACATCTAAGAAAAAAAAAATCACCCAAAAGATAAAAAAATAACAAAGAATATGAGTAATCAATATGCACCATGATCAAATCCCAGTGACCAATAAATCATTGGATTCAATCAGGTATATTTCAAGGAAATCTATGGTAATGATCAGAAGGCTAAAACCCCACAATCTACCATAAAAAATTGCTTAAACTGCATCTAAATGAAAAGCAGAAGGAGATGGATACTTGATAATAGTAAAAAAGATAGATGAACATATAATATCAATGTTAAAGAGAAAAAACTGTTCCTTGCTGTGGCACTTAGGACAATGACAATGGACATTTAATTGCAACAATAAGAATTTAAATTAACTTTAAGAAAATTTAACATTAAGAAAAGCTTTTTAGTAATGTTAGTGAAAGAAAAAAAGATGTTTTCTTAATTGCTTACAGTCTTTTCCCACCTCTGTAACAGGTTTTTAAAAACAGCCTAGGAGAACAGCTGTCAGACATGATATAAATATGGTTCTTTTTCTCTCAGGAAATTAAATTTTCTAGAAAGTCTCTTGAGATCCTTTCCAGACTAAAGAATCCATGGTTGCATATGGAACAAAACCAGAACTCACACCACACTACATAAGGAGCACCACAACAGCCATGAATCCTCTGATAGTTTATCAGTTGAACTTCACTAACCCAACATATGTATTGCACACACTGCTGGACCTTCTCCAACTGCTCCGAGTAAAAGGGTTGAAAGACAAAAACAAGGGACTTGAGAGAGACTGAGAAAAAAAACCCAATTATATCATTTTCTTCCTTTTTATAGTAGTATGACTGCAGTCTTGACAGTCAAATGATAATAGAAAGTTTAGAGAATATAGTCGCCTGTTTTTTTTTTTTATTGGAAAAGCTGAAGCTGTAAGAAAGGAGACAAGGATGTGGATGTGGCCATATAAAACCAGAAAGAAATGTGACCGTGACACACAATTTTTTTCCCAGTAAAAGAAATTTGGCTTGCATAAAAAAATGCATTGTCCTGTAAACCTTATTTTGTTTCAGAATATTCAAATCACATGATTTTTTTAGTAAAACAAAAATATGTTGATAGTTTTTAGGAAATCACTAATTCACATATATATTAAGCCTGTCTTGGCTCAGACGTTTAACTCCATTAATTTGTAAGTCTAATCAACCTATCTTTTTGTACAATATTAGTGACACACATTACATAAAAATGAATGAGGGTAATGAAACACTAGAGCAGGTTGTGGAGTCTTTATCCTTGGAGATATTAAAAATTGGGCAGAGAGGAACCTCATGAGGTTCAACAAGGACAAGTGCAGAGTCCTGCATCTTGGAAGAACAACCCCATGCACCAGTACAGGCTGGGGGTCGAACTGCTGAAGAGCAGCTCTGCAAAGAGAGACCTGGGAGTCCTGATTGATATTAAGCTAAACATGAGCCAGCAATGTGCCCTTGTGGCCAAGAAGGCCAATGGCATCCTGGGATGCATCAAGAAGAGTGTGGCTGGCAGGTCAAGGGAGGTTCTGCTCCCCCTTTACTCTGCCCTGATGAGGCCTCATCTGGAATACTGTGGCCAGTTTGGGCTTCTCAGCTCAAGATGGACAGAGAACTTCTGGAGAGAGTTCAGCGCAGAGCCACCAAGATGATCAGGGGACTGAAGTATCTTTTATACAAGGAAACGCTGCAGGAACTGGGGCTGTTTAGTCTGGAGAAGAGGAGACTGAGGGGAGATCTTATTAACATTTACAAATATCTAAAGGGTGTGGGTGTCAGGAGGTTGGGACATCCTTTTTTTTTCTATTGTAGCTAACGACAGGACAAGAGGAAATGGGATGAAGCTGGAACACAAGAAGTTCCACTTAAATATAAGAAAAAACTATTTTACTATGAGGGTGACGGAGCAGTGGAACAGGCTGCCCAGAGGGGTTGTGGACCTCCTTCCTTGGAGGTCTTCAATACCTGCTTGGACATATTCCTATATGACTTGATCTATGTGAACCTGCTTCTGCAGGGGAGTGGGACTGGATGATCTCTAAAGGTCCCTTCCAACCCCTACTATTCTATGATTCTATAAAAATGCAACTGGATTCAAATTTGAGTGACCTACTGTAGGTTAGCATAATTTGAGAAGGATTACTGGCAGAGGTGATCTCCAGAGGTGCCTGCTAACCTCAGCTATGCTGTGATTCAGTGATCAATAGGAAAATACAGGCAACTTCAGAGGATGTTTGAGTTCTGTGGTGGCTTTTCTCAATTAGCTATCAAGGAAAAAGAAGTATTTTTAGCATTGTTGTTTCAGTGGATTATCCAAATTTATATTAAATTGTCCAAATTAAGAGAAGGACTTTAACATCTGAACTAACAGCCTCATTTAATAGCAGCTACTTTTGTCTTATGTGCATAACCCTATTCCATGGGTTTTTAAGAGATAAGAAATGAGGTAAGTGGGATCCCTTTTAGTATTCGGTGCCATTTTGAGCAGCTGACATTTGCTACATTTAACAAAGTCTCTGTCAAAAGCCAAGAGAAAGCCAAGTGAGATGTTCAGTCTTTCACCTACCATGATTTATCTAAGGTATCTCAGCAGCCAAAACAAGATGAGCAGTTTGAGGGGAAAAAAAGCCGCTAATATGAACAAGAGGGAGATAGGATTCATGAAGACTACAGTTCACAGAGTTGTTAGATGCATTATCTGTGACTGAAAGTTCACAGAGCAGATAATCAGTCAGCACAGAGTATAATCTGGAACAATCCCTTGGTTTCACGTTAGTCCTAATACAAACTCATATTAAAGATAAGTGCTGTCTTCTCAAAGACTGTACATAATCACAATTTTCACAATTTCTACCACAGCTTGTTTTGTGCATCAAAGCCACCTTTGTTATACTTTCTGTATACCAAAACTTGGTGCAACAAGTGTCAGAGGCTGCCTTGCAGCATGCAAATCAGAAACTAAGACTTGTCCCAAACACTTGATTGTGTGTACCAGGCTCTTTGACTTACTCTTCTCCTGGATGAACAAGTAACAAGTTCACCTGAATCTGACTTTCTCAGTGACAATAATTCAGTGTTCACAACAATACTAAATACCTCCTGGTTCTCTCTCCCATGCTAGTCACAAACTGCCAATGTCTTTTTCCATTTCTTTTCTCTTTAGTTCTTTCATATCTGTCGTGAACTCTGTTGGAAGCTTTGAATCACTCCCAGTTGCTGCTCAGTATCTGAAAAAGTAGACAAAAGCTTTTTGTAAAGCACTGCAAGAGACTTGAGGATAGTTTGTGGCAATATACTGTGCTCTCTGAGGTGATAACTTCTTAAAGGAAAATATATAGCTGAATTTTCAGCATTGGTAGAGATGGCCAGCATAACCTCTTTCTTTTGTTTTATTTTGGTTTTGTTTTTTTTTCCAATGACTTCAAAATCAAGTAAAATTTCTAACTTAGAAATGTTATGAGTTATTGGAAACATTCAGAAATCTTATCTATTGTTATATACACAGACATGAAAGGCGATGAGCAAAGGGTCCAGATATCATGATAGAACATGTTATATTTAACTGGTTTAGATACACCAGGCTTAGGGATGGGTTCCACACATGCCATGTCTGCTTGAAGCCCACCAACTTTGGTGAAGTATATCCTGATTTAGACTTGCAGTCAGCAGCTCTATCACTGCCTTTACCAGGAGGAGGAAAAGGATGACTAAGTACATTTGACTGTGTGTATTCAATGGCCCGGTACATCAGATCCACATAAATATAAGCTAGAGGGTGATGGAGCAGGATGGGGGGAAGGTGGCTACAGGAGTGGCTTCCGTAAGAATTTATTTGAAACTTCCCTCCTGTCCAATGGGTCCAATACCAGATGGCTCCAAGAGGGACCCATTGCTGGCCAAGGCTGAGCCCATCAACAATGGCAGTACCTCTGGAAGAATAGATTTAAGAAAATGAAAAATATTCTGTGCAGCAGCAGGTGCAGATAGAGAGAAAAATGAGAATATGTGAGAGCAATAACTCTGCAGAAATCGAGGTCATCAAAGAAGATGGAGAGAAGCTGCTCCAGGCACCAGAGTAGAGGTTGCCCTGAAGCCTGTGATGTAGGCCATGGTGAGGCCCTGCCCCTACAGCCATGAAGGTCAAAGTGGAGCAGAGATCCACTCCCAGTCTGGGAAGGATCACAAACTGGATCAAGGGGAGTGCCTGAAGGAGGCTGTGACTCCACGAGAAGCCCATGCTGAAGCAGTTCCTGGCAGGGCCTGTGGAGACAGGAGCTCAAGTCGGAGCAGGTTTGGTGTCAGGATTTGTGACCTGGTGGGAGATCCACACTGGAGCAGTCTGTTCCTGAAGGACTTCATCCTGTATAAGGAACGCACATGGTGCAGTTCATGAAGGACTGCAGTTATGAAGAACTGTCTCCTACGGGAGGGTTCCCTTGCAGGAGAAGAGAAAGAGTGAGAAAAGTCCTCCTCCTGAGAGGAAGGAGTGACATAAACAATGTGTGATGAACTGACTACAACGCCTATCTTTCATACCACTATGCCACAGAGGGACAATGATAAAGCAGCTTTAGTAGGCACCAAATGTCCAGCCAGGATCAACTCATCACAATAACAGGGCTTTGTTTTTTTCTACGAAAGTACCTTACAAAAAATACTCTGCATTATTTCCCCCATATTAACAGGAGATCAATTCTCAAATCAAGACAGTGCTCAGTTTATGTTCTAAAGAAAGCTGACAGCTCTTGTAATCTCTGCCTAATCAAAAATATCACAACAGTAAAACAGGTATTCTGGTTCTTACTTATCTAATCCTATTTTTAAATCTTACTAAGTAATTTCTCAATTATTTCCTTCAGTAGTATGCTGCTTCCTTGAGAGTTAATTACACACAATATAAATACATACACCCATTTAAAGTTTGTTGGTTTTAATTTCATCTATGATGGAGGGAGTTGACTCTCCCAAGACAGCTCATCAGTTATGAAGGTTTATTTTTTAAAGATTAACTGAAGACTTATTTTTTTAAACTCTTCTCACTGTCATAACTAGAAAGAAAACTTATAAGTGAAGTCTGTTGTGATACTGCCGTCTGAAGGCGGACAGACTTCATCTACAGCAAAGGAAATGTTGCATTTGGAATTTTCTCAGGGTGGCTCTGTACCAACACTGATACAATTATCTGAGTTCAAAACTGATAACAGCAAAAACTGACATGCACCACATTAATTTTTGTAGGTGGGAGCATGATTGGCAGGAAAATAGCTGATATTACTGACCTCTAGGTTTTCATCGTTAGCCTTGCAAACATATGAGCCATTAAAAAAGAACAGAGGAATGCTGTCAATATTCAACAGTCTGCATGTCTACTTGCTTTAAAAAATAGTCCTATGCTTGTCATTAAAATCCTTTCTCATCCTACACCCACACCAGATTTTCTTACTGAGAGATGCAGTATCAGTCCTCCACCCACTGACCACATTAACTTCTCACTTTTTTGACATTGGTGGGACAAAGTTAATTTAGCTAATAGAGTTTTTCCACACAGAAGGTTCAATATAGAATTTATCAAGTTGACGAAAGTTCTTCTATTTATTTTACTGGTTGTTGTATCAAGCTAGAAAAGAACAGAAGCTTCTAATTTAAATTCCAGTTATTCCTCATTAAAAAGAAAAAAAACCCAGTCTCTAGAAGAGAGGGCAATTGTGAAAGAGTTCCCTTGATGGCATTGCATCAGCTTTGTCCTGACAAAATTACTTTAGTGCTATACAGGTAGCAATCTCTGACATGTTTTTAAAAGAGAATAAGGGAAAGCTTATTCATTTATCTGAAAGAAAGTTCTCAGGGAAAGACTTGGCTTCTGTGTCAAAACGACTGACTTTTACAGATCATCATAATTTTTTCTTTTAACATTCAAGTGTGTATGCCTCAAAAAATATGCTGGTACAAATTTGTATGCCAAAATACAACCCTCATCTCTCTGCCTACATTCCCTGTCATTTCAGATTTCTGAAATGGAATAAGAAAAAAAAAAAGCACTTAGAGAAGCTCCAGGATGATCTCTCTGCTATTGCTTTTTTCTTTTTTTTAATTAATAATACTTTTCCTGTTACCCTACTATCCAAAATTAATCATCTGTTAATTCTCTTTCACAGAAGCTCTCCTCCCTACCATCCATGCTTCCTATCATTTTTGTTGCTTTTCTGAGGAGCTTTTTTTTTTTCTTTTACTTAATTCTTAGGACAAAATGATCAAACACACAGTAAGTGAATGCATGCGCTTCCTATAGCAGCCTTAGTGTCTCACTGCTTTTTTATAACCACTGCTAAACATTGAGAGTTTTGTATCTTTCACTAAGTGTTCTTGGAACTTTTCTTTCCTCTGAGACACTAGGTGTATATAGGGTTTGGCATGTTTCAGGAAAACATATTTTTGTCAGAAGTAATTACTAAAACCAAAAATGTTCAGAGAAAATACAGTAGTTTTAAAAAGAAGTAAATAAATATCAGAGTGTCTTGTCTTTCTTCTGAGCTTTAGAATGACTTCTATTGAAGTGTCTGCTTAGATCATGGCAAATTGAGGTAAAGTCCTAACTATGCCTGAAGTTAGGTTAGAGACCTGCATCCCTGATGTGAAGCTATTAACTCCTGAGCCACCAAACTATGTGGCTTCTTCTCTATCTGTTCTGATAAAGAAAGCTTCCTAAATAGTTAATTAAGTCCAATGCGGGCTCTGAAAGTGTTAGTCTTTAAGATTTCCATGGAGCAAGGAAGCTATTTCATACCTAGCTTTAAAAAAACTTTGCCAAAATTTCTGTGCAACTGTATCTCCATGAAATACCTCCCAACAAAGGGTAAATTATAACAAAACTGTATTATCATTTCTTTTCAATATACCGTGTATGCAGAGTGAACAGATGCTACTAATTCTATCTGGTTTCATGTTAATCTCATCTCTGATGAACTATATTTTCATATGCAGTTACAGGTGATTAAAACATTCTCCATTTACCAGGAAAAGACACTAAACAGAGTAAAAAAAATACTTGTTAATTTCTTTCTGCTGGAACACTCCAAAATCTTTTATCTTCTGAAATGCACAAATACCTTTAAGCCTTCTGAATACATTGTACTTGGCTAACAAAGCTACCTGTTGAAAGAAATAGTAGAATGTTTGTGAATCGTTTTGACTCTGTTAAACCCATGTAAGAACACGGATGGACAACCAGCTAGATTCCTGTATTGCTTTAGCAAGTTAGGCTAAATTAGACTCTTTATTGACTGGAACCCAAGATGAAAAACTAGGGGACACATTATTTTAAGTGGATTTCAAGTCAGTGTGCCTTCATTGACTTACATGGGTTGAAGGGAGCTGAGTACACAAACTCCTGCAATAAAAATCTATTCATCACTTTGTAAATCCTAGACGGTACTCTTTGCCTGTAGTCAGGGAAGGGAATATTGGCACATGAGGCACAGCACATTAGCAAACAATAATAAACAGAAAAATTGTCATTTACCTGGTTAAGCACAGCACAGAACAAAGTGCTTTATGAAGTCTTCTGGGGTTCAGATGTTCAGGTGGAATAAATTAATATTGATATAATTAGTTATATTCAAGTTCATAACCTGCAAACCAGGTACACTGTTGCTGGGGTTTTTTTGCCCTCCATATCAAAAGAAATCACTTTGATCTAATCCTGGCAGATTTATTGAAGAATTCTGAAAGCTTGATAAGAAAGTAAGCTTAAAGATATCACCTAGGTCCTTCATAGTTTGGAGGACTGAAGAGTTGTGCTTCTAGTGCTCTGGATGTCATCTCCATTTCATCCTGGTTCTCCTTAGAAGTGTAGTTTATTCTGCCTTATATATATATAAACGACCTTTAGGGCACTGTTTATTTCTTTCACTAACCATATAGAAAATTATGAAGTCCCCAAAGAAAGTCTTAAGTCTCCTAAATAAACAAGGAGGAACAACTGGCTGTCTTATGAGCTCTTGTGAAAATAGGAATTTGTTTATTAATCATGGAGTATAGCTTCATAACAGGAGAATTAAGTTATCCTTACTCCATTGATAACAACAAAACCACTATCAACATGAATGAAACACTGATCACTATAAGCCTGTAAATTCCATGTAATGGCATAGCATTAATCCTTTACCTGTTATACCTTATTTTATGAAGATCTTGTTTGATGCACTAATTACAACTGATCTAATAGCTTCCTTCCAAGCCCACAAAAAAAGACATAAGTGGTACTGAATTAATTTGATGACCTTAACTTTCACAGTGTAAGCCTTTTTAAAGGAATTTTGAGCATTACACTTTCCTCATATTATTAGCAACAGCTGAAATTACTTTACAACACTGAAAATTGTGTAAATTATAATAATTTGTGAGACTGAGCCAAACACTAGTACTTATTTAAGAAGACACAGATGGTTCAAACTTCAGCCCACAGTTAGAAAAAAAAGTATCAATGGCCTCACTTATCAGTTTATCATCATCACTTCCCAGCTGAACATTGGTCTTTTGCAGGATTTTATCACTACTAGGTTTGTTCCTTTGACAAGCTTACCAGCTGGTTACAGGGGCCCACATAGGTAGGAGGGTGGGCAGCCGAGATTCAATTTACTTGGATTTAGGCTGCTATAGAGTCATGCCCTTAAAGTAAATTGTACAGTCTGTGTAATGTGTAACATATTCTTATACCACCAAGCTGAAAGTTATAATTTAGAGTTTATACTCTAGCATTTAAATGTTATCCTCAGCATGAGATAACTAGCTTGGATCTCATTATGACGGATAAAGATGAATCATGGGGCTAGACCTTGAAGTTTGCTTTGGGAGCTGTGGTGATAGTCTTTATTTCATAGGTGAAAATGCAGACATTCACAATAACACAGACTGTTTCCATCTCCACATGCATATGTTATCTATAGTTCAGAATGAAAAAGCAAATCTCACTGTGAATAAAAAACTATTTTAAAAGTAACTATATATATTGTGCTTTCTTCATGTTAAGGAGACATAAAAAGGTACAATATGAAAGGGCTGGAACCAGATTCTTCATAGATATGCACTACAAAACCCCAAAAGGAACCAGATATGAGCTATGAGAACGGAAATTTAATCTGGACGAAGCCAAATGATTTTGTAAGGAGGGTGAACTGGAAGATAGGCCCTGAGAAGCTCTGGAATCTCACACTTTGAACAGCTTTGAAATTGTAATAAGCAAGGTACTAAGCAACCTGATAAAAATTTGAAGTTAGCCTGTGTTCAAGTAGGAGGTTGAATTAAAGACCTCCAGAAGTCTCATCTAACCTGAGTTATACTATGATTCTACAACAATCATAAAAAATTAAAAACTGGATTAAATCTTCTCCTACTTCACTGACAAAATCAGGGTAGCATGTAGGACAATATTAAGAACAGTGATATGTAACAAGTGAGAGAAATTATAAATAAAAATAAACAAGCACTTATGCCTCAATAAATATTTATATAAGCTACAGACATGGTGGAAAAAAGATTCATGTCAGGGTGGGGTACATATAATGAGGAAGAACATTGGGACTCTTTAGCTTGGAGGAGGCTGAGGAGTGACCTCATTAATGTTTGCAAATGTGTAAAAGGTTGGGTGTCAAGAGAATGGACCCAGGCTGTTCTCAGTGATGGCCAATGATAGGACAAGGGGCAATGGTTATAAGCTGGAACAGAAGACATATCAAAGAAACACAAGGAAAAACATCCCTGTTAAGGTGAGGGAGCACTGGAAGGGGTTGCCCAGATGGGCTGTGGATCTCCTTCTCCGAAGACATTCCAAACCCATTTGGATGAGTTCCTGTGTGACCTGCTCTAGGTGGTCTTGCTCTAGGAGGGGAGTTGTAATAGAAGATCTTCTGAGGTCCCTTCCGAACCTTAAGATTCTGTGTGAGTGATCCTATGCGATTAGGAATAAACAAACAAAATCAATCTCATATAAAACTATTGCTAGATTAGATGGTAAAGCAGACTATGATGTTGCAGAAAACAGCAGAAATTTTAATTACAAACTCTTGTTTTGCATTTATTTTTATTGTTACATCATGTCCATCATAACAAAAAAAAATCTATAGTGCAGCAGAAATCAAGAAGTTAAAAACATTCGATGAGAATGTTTTGAATGCATGAGTTCTTTGAGATTTTCAGTCACTCAGTGGAGGTTGGTTAATGAATTTAGAAAATACTCAGTGAAGTCTAGAAGATTTCAGAAATACTTACATTACACTGCTATATTAAAAGTTGTCCAGGAAAGTTATGAGCATACTACTGTAACATCAGTACAAAAAAATTGAATTTAAAAGAGTACATGTGGATTAGAAAGAACAGAGAGTGGCAGTAGAACAAATTCCACTCCACAAAGACAAAATAGTCAGCAATCAATTTTATCTTCTACAAAGGAGAATCAGAGTATATTGACAAAAAAAAAAAAAAACCTCAAGGAAAAAAAGTGAAAAAATGCTATTTGATTTTGCTAGTAGTACCAATTTTCCCATTTCTTCTCCTTCACTCCCACTTCCAGACACTTTGAATGTCATAAATAATCATGCAGAAGCTTGTTTTTTCTTCCTATGAATACACAATTCAGATAGAAATGGATTTTTAAACAGTCAAATAGTAGCTCACTGGTTGCAATGAGAAACTTAAGCTGACATGACTGATTGAGGCACTCTGTCCAGGAAAGCAGTAACTATGAAAGTTCCTAGGTCCTGCAAAGAAGTAATAGGGAGATGGGTTTAGCTCAACATCGAACAGGGGAGGTTGATTCTGGATTGTTGTTTTTATTTTAATGTTCACAGTTCAAAAACATGTTGAAAGACTGGAGTGCAGAAAAAGGGATACAGGAATTGAGTGTTAAGGAAAATATGCTACAGGTAGAGACTTAAGCAGCTCAAGAGGGTATGTTGAGCTCATTTTGTCCATAAATACCGTCTCAAAGAGAAAATACTGGATATATAAATCTCCTGCATGGGACTAGAACTAAATAGTACCTTTGTACTAAACTGCAAAGATCTCTGAAAGAGATGGAATCAAGACTAGAAGACTTTTAAAGTTCTGGAAGATGTCTTCGATCAAGCATAGGTCACTGAAGCCATTTTTAATTGAATTAAACTTAACTTTTCATAATATTAAGGATATTAGAAAAGCTGGTTTCCTGCTCTTTTATTTTTCGGCTTAAATACTCTAGGTTTATGATCAAAGATGCAAGTATGTGAGTGAAAGAGTAATAATGATCCTGCAGTTTTATGCTCACCTTCTCAGACAACCATCAGTTGTTAGAATATTTGTCCTTGTGTTAACTTTTGAGAATCCTTTTCAGTGGGCCTCAAAATTAAACAGTTAAACATTTCAAAACATATTAGATCCTTTGAGGGTCATGTGATACTTCTGCAAAGGATTCAGAAGTCAATACTCTTGGTGTACACATGAATCACACATAGGCAACAGGCAAGCCTACTGGTATATGGGAACCATGACTTTTTGGGGACATTAACACAGTCACAGAGTGTAGACTGAAGTATTGTAATGTGTATCTCCATTTATTTTCCGAGCTGGAAAAAGACCAAAGAGTATGAATTAAGTCTTGCTTGTAGTGAACATCTACATAGCAAACTATCTGTAAAGTGATTTCTAAGAAAGCACATGGATGACTGAAAAGGAAATAGTCAATGTTAACCCACTCTGTACATGGCCAGTGTATGGAGAGAGGAGACTGTCATATGCCCTACATCAAAGTCTCTCAGTTTCTGTCCTGATTTACATGTCATAGGAGCCAACAGTCAGTAGAAAAAGAGGAGAAAGAACTGTTTCAGAATAGGGTAAAAATTATAGCTTGATGTTTCCTAAAAGTCCGTTTCCAATTTTACTTTGAATAGGCTTGGAATAAATATGATGCAAGGCTGAAGATCAACTTGCCCTGTCCTTCGTGTCCTTCACCATGTCAGCGCTAAAGATCCTATAGATCTTTCCGTTTTCTGTCCTGCTTGCAGTGAAAGACACTGAAAGTCTTTCAGACAATAACTAGAGCTGTCATTAAGCATAAAGCTACGGGATGCTAAAGGACCAAGTGTAGCTATAAATCACTTCATAGTAGCTTTGTACATGGAAGTAAAATTTAATAATATGGAACTCGAAGGCTTGTGACTTTTTGCTAAGGCTAGTGATCTATATTGAGAAAAACACATAAACTACAAAAATACCAATTTTGCACACATTGTGGTGACATTTCTCTCTCTTTTTCTTGTTTCTTAAAATCGTGTTTCTCAACTGTGTTTTTTCTTGAAAATACCTCTTTTTTTTGGTCTTGGTTGTATTATTAGCCTTCAGAGGGTTTTGTTGTATGAAGCCTGCCCCATTTTAAAATAAAATTAAGTGAAAACTGTTCTAAAGACCACCTACTACAAGCAGAACTGCACCAAAATGTCTGTTTTCACCAGAACTTGCTCTTATTTTGTTACAGTGTTCAGTCAACAAAAAAGTATAGGGCAAAACAGATGGAAAATGTAGACAAAAGTACAGTGGTCCCTGTGTGAATTGCCACAAGTTCTCTTCCACTGGCAATGTTACTAATAGACATGAAGGAACAGGCTGCACATACGGTGTCTAACTACATTCCATCCTTACCCTGATATGAATTATGTGAGTATACTGTAAGTTTGGAGGATAGGGAGTTAGTATGCTACATAGACTCTGTCTTCTTTTGTATGCTCAACCTCTCATATTCCCTTCAACTCTTTTTCTCTTTTGCTTCCTTCCTGCTCTGGATGAACTGCTGAGTTTTGGATGAAGTGCTGAGTAATGAGGCTTCCGTTGGAAAGATGACATGTATATCCTTGAAATTGTCATGATGATTTGTCTTCAGAGAACATAAGAATGCAACTCAGAACAGTTATTTTTAATTTGCAGATCTCAATTACAATGGAACGTTTTAGAGATGTTGCCGAATCCACCTATGAATTACAAATTTTACTCTAATCAATTATTTCCTTCCCTATGCACTGGGAAAAAAACCAGATTTTTTATTTCATGCATAGCAGTTTTATGCCATTGCAACTTATATGTATCCTTTTAAACAAGAACAGATCCAGGACACTGATTTAACTCATAAAAGTTACCATTAACAACTAAAAAACTTATTTTATTTATTATTTTTACTTATTTTTATTTATCATTTAATAGAAATATTTTTCCCTCTATGTGTTCAAATAAAGATGATGTTGATTTTTCAAAATGGTGTTACAAGAAGATTTAGAAGAAATAAATCATGATTTTTCTCCATTGGCTAATTGGTATATTCAGAGACAACTCTGACCTAGAAGAGCTTATTTTCTCCTCAAGTAGCACACAAAAAGGGATATAATACAGGAAAATGGAACAATTTTATTCAAAGTGCAGACATTTTTAGTAGAGTCTCTCATAGAGAAAGATTAAGTCAACTTTTGTTTTGCAGCTTCATATACTGTTGCTACTTCCAGAAAGACTGAAACTTTTCTAGCTCCTGGTTAACATAATGCAACACTTTCATAAATTTAATTCAGACTTGTAGATTTTACAAAAATAACAATTCCAAAATGCTACAAAATTTATCAACCATTAACCTCTAAAAGAGCTTTAACTAAAAATGAACACCAGCAAATGTATTACTTTGGCATAGTAATGTAATTAAAACATATATGCTTTTAATACAGCATTAGGTTTAGAAACAAAGATCTACAGCATATATTGGCATTAAAAATCTTGATTACTTTCCAAAGCTGAATTAATCATTGCATTTGATTGATCTGTAGATTTATTTAAACAAAACAAAGCAAAATTCTCAAAAACTCACACATATTTTCAAGCCATTTCTTTTTGTCCATTGAAGTTATTATTTCAGAATAACTGGAATAGTCAGTTCAAGAATCACATAAAGCAAAATCTCAACAGTAGTATATTCCTGCAAAACATTTCACCTTCCACAAAGGCAATTTCTATAAATTTTGTTTAGAAAAGGAAAATGTTTACTTATCAGAGGAAAATAGACTGTGAGAAGTAAGAAAACGGTGAGTTCATCCAGCCATCTGCCCCTTAATGAGATCAGCTGTGCCATGTCATTTCCACTCCTGTTTTCCTTTTACAAGTCTTTCAGAACAGGTTAAACAATCTATTCTAGTCCTTCATCACTGTGACGGGAAATTTCTCCCATTGTCTGAACTAGATTTTAATTTCTTTTTCCTAGTGAATGTTATGGTTTTTTGTGTTGCATCCATCATGAGCATGGAAGACTGACTTCTCCCCATCCTCTCTACAGAATTTTTCTTCTTATGTTTGAAATCAAATATCTCTCATCTTAGTTTATTAGAGCACATATGGCATGATATATATGCTTTACAGAGATTCTTTGCCTACAGGTTATTCCAATCTCTTTTAGTTACAATTCATCATTATATGCCTTTCTTCTTCCTTACTCCAATTCTCAGCTATCCGAACTTGGCAGCAAATGATTTCTTTCATGAGTTACAATGAATATTGAAATATCTGTTGTTTTTACTCATAGCCCTGACTACAAAAGACAGGAAATCTCAGATTCTGTATTCAGATATATAATACAGGAAAGCTACTTGAACCATCTGTCTTAAATGATCTCTGAAGTCTTAAAAGTAAAAAGAATGGCTTAGGTTGTTGTTATAAAGAAAGTAACAATGTAAGGTATTGCAGCTTCTGAGGGAGTGTGTTCTTCTTTTTACATTATAATTTTGGATTTACAGTATTGAATGATGCATTTTTCATTTGTGAAAAAACCCATTGTTTATACTCCCAGTTTCTATAAAGACTTAAATGAAGACCTATCCTAGTGAAGGAAATGGCAACCTTGCTATTGATTTTCACAAGAGCTAGATTTCACTCTGATGTGTACTATTGTGTGCTGTTAGTCTGAAGTATTATTACAACTGCAACCTCGAGTTTTGCATTTTCTGTGTTTTGATAGATTTTTTTGCAAGATATCATCCAATAAAAAAGTGAAATATTCTGCAAGATGCATAAGATGCTAATAAAGGAAAATAGACCTTTGTTGCTCTGTATGAAGAATTTCTTTCTTACTAGTGTCTTTCTTCTAAGTGACAAACAGGAAAGACTGGCAGATTCAAATTAGGGGTTAAGCAAAGGGTAGCTAAGAAGAACAAGAACCAGCTACCGTTGTTTAAAAATAGAATTAGAATGAAGCTAGCAACCTGAGGGAATTGACACGAAGCAGATTATAAGGAAATTGGGAAGGTTCTTTTATTACAGTTAAAACACAGAAGAAATGAAAAAAATGTCTGCTTTGCAAGGTTCCAGTTCTGCCTTCAGCCAAGCAGAAAAGCTAGTGGTATCAAACCAATTAAGATTAAAATGAAACTTGAGGGCAAAGAAAGATCGTCCATTCCATGATATCCTTTTCGTGTGTGCAACTTATAGTGATGCAAATGTACAAATCTTTATGGGATGTATTCCTTCTCTGCAATATGGCCAATTAAAAGGTTAATGTGTGTTAAAATTTTAGAATTAAAAAGAATCTAACAGTCTTTTCATTACAATTAACTTCAAGGGTTTGATTATTATTCAAATTAGACTCTCTGGTTCAACTTCTCTTTTTCATTTGCAAGCCATTTTTGACTGAATACTGACATCAGAGGAAGAGAATGTATTTCAAGCACTAGTGAGGGAGAAAAAAGGATGGATACTGCAAAAGGAGAAATGGGAATTTCACTGAGCACCCCGTGCAGTTACAAGATGCTGAGGTGTGTTCAGTTTATTCACTTTATGGCTTCCATGTACTCATCAGTTCTGCTTTTCGCAAAGACTGCTTGTATTCCACAGTGAGGACTAGTGTTGTTTGTAAATAATCATATTCATTGTGACTCAGCTTAGCAAATTATCTTTTAAAATAAGTAATTTCTAGATCCAGTCAAACAAGAGAATTCTTTACTGTGGAAAATTGCCTTTTTGATGAAAATCCTGAAGCTTTCTTTATCTGACAACAATTGAAAGCTTGAGGAGAGCAGACACTGTGGGCCTGTGTTAATGAAAACACAATTTTCTGTCAAAAAAAGTTCACAGAAAATATTTGGCAGACGTTTTTTTTCTTGCCTTATAGTTAACTTTTTCTTCCTGTGACACATTACTGAGAAAGCTGTAAAAAGATAGAATCTGAAGTATTCATCTTCCCTTAGTCTATCTTGCTCTAGTTCAGGATGAGGTATGGTACACAGATTTCAGCAGTTCACAACTTCTAGAAATAAATAACAGATAACAAAAAATATTTTGGGTTGGTTTTTTTTTTTGCTTTAAGGAAGTATAGGGCCTCCTTTAACACTGATGACTACCGGGGACATGGGAGAGGTAACAGCTCTGAAATGATGTCTCATGCTCTGAAATTCTGAACAATGTAACATGATTCTTCGTTTGGTAAATGTGGGCTTGGTAAAGGTCTTCTGCAGTATTTTGCAAAATTGCTTTCTATAGGTGGGTTAGGTCAGTAGGTAAAGGGATTTGAGCTGGCAGTTATCAGTGCACTAATGATACACAGCAGGTCATCTTCCTTGTGCATGGGAGCAATTGGTAAATACAGAAAAATCAGATGGTGGAAAATTTCAGTAGAAAAAGTAGTTTGATGTGTACTTGATTCCTGCTATTAAAAGCTTTGTTTTTTATCAGCTTGCAAGTATTTGTTCTTGATTTGCTCAGAGTCCAGAAACTGCTGTTTCTCATTTGTACTTCACTATTACCACTTACTCTTGATCCACATCTTGTAATTTTATTTATCATAACTGTTTCTCTGCAGGATTTTAATGCATTAGGTTTGGGTCAGTCCTTGAAAATCACTCAAAAATTCTAGAGCTCTGTCCTCTGACTGTTTCATAATGATTTATTTCTTCCCTCACGACTTTTGAAGTTTTTTTCTCTTTTCCTTTACATGTAGATCAAGGCACTATTATTGACCAATAGAAATGAAAAAAATAAATAAGCACATTAAGATTAATGGTACTGCCAGTTTTTTTTCTTATAAACCCCTAGTTACTGTAGCAGGTAACAAATAGGAGCTCAAAGTCATCCCTACCAGCAACAAGCAAGTTGATCTGTTAACAACATTATCATAGTGACACACTATGATAAAAGCAAACTAGAAGCTTGATTGCTACACATCTTATTTATGCCAGTCTCAATGAATTTAATTTTAAAAAAATCCAAAGTATTCATCTCAATGGCCTTCTACAGTGTTAATATATATAAATCTATGTAAATATATGATATGTATATTATATAAATATATATATGATATATGTAAATCTATACAGTGCATAGATTTCCTGGTCACTTAACTCCTCAAACTCTGATCTAAACACAGAGGCAACATACTTATTTCAGAGCTGATGTCAGGAAGACTTTGACTTGAAGGACTCAAGATGCAACTGTATGATTTATCTCTTTTCTCTTAATTAAAAAAAAAAAGATAAAAGATATTATCCATCAGAGGAACAAAATTCCACTCTTTGATGCTAAGACCTACTTGGAGTCATATCGAAGTGCCGTATATATTAATATCTAATAAGAAGATACATATGATAGACCTCTTCGGCTAGTGGAACCAGGACAGACGCTGAAGGCTAAGATGAGCAACTTGAAATATATTAAAACTCTTCATATCCAGTTGCCATGTAATAAAAATAAACCCAGGTGATCGAGGCCTGTGTCTGTCAAAGATCTGTTTTTCTTCCAAGAACGTAACTCACTTTTACTCCATAATTATATTAATTTAAGGAAGATTATCCTAACTTTCCCTGTAGTGCTTTCTTCACATGCCATTACTTAATGCAATTAAATATGTGATACACTAAAAGTCAGTAATCTTCCATGTATAACAAGACTCTAAGTTGCAATAATGCTATATGTAAAATTAAATGTAAATCTGATGACATATTGAGGAGACAATATCCAATGTAAGTCCTCAGCAGTCATTTTTTTCCTCCTAAAATCGAGCCCTAACACTAAATCAGTTCCTAATGTACAAAGGGCACAATCAATTCTCTTTCCTTTACTGTTGATTTAATTGCAGCCATTTTCTTGCAAAAAAACAAAAAAACCCCAAACAAACAATAAAATACAAACAACCGACAAAAATCGGTATTAAAGGAAGAATAGACAAAATCAGAACTCACATCTGAAATGAAAATGTTTAAGCTCAAAGCCTGACTTGAATCATACACCTAAAATCAAAGGCTTGCACTTTCCTACACTCTTACTTTATGTATAGAGAGGAATGAATATAGACTAATCTAAATTGTAATTTCATAGGCTATTTACACTGCATAAATAAGGTGCAGCAGCTGTTTGAATGGCAATTTGAACTGAAAGGTCTCTGTATTGAATCCTAAAGTATTTATATTCAGGTTTTTTACATTGTATTATGTCTTCAGAATCATTGGTGAATTTGTTAAATCACTAGTATACTTGTTAAAGTTTAAAGAAAGTATAATACTGAATGAATACTGGTTACCTGTATATTGTCTCTTTGAGTCTTAACATTTGTAGCTGAATACAAAACCTTTGACATAGCTATTTTTACTGAACCAAAACAAACTGCAGCGAATTTTTGTTTAAATTCCTTCAACCATGATGATTATACTACTTTTTTAATGGAACAAGGCCACTTAATAACACTGCAAGGACGCCTTTCATAGTGTGTAATAGTTTTTACTGTATATATGATTTCACATGTCATTAGCCAGACTTTTCAAATGTGTTCCCAGTAGTTTATAGAAAAAACACTATCATGCTGAAATAAGATTATTAGCAGAATCAATATCACTGAATGGGTATTTTTTTTCCTCCTTGTTATTGGTAATTAGCAAGACCAGAACAATATAATCTTAATACACCATTCTGGATATCTGCAGTGCTGAACCAAAAATCCCATCTCTCCCTAGAATTACTGGTTATACTATGTTGGGGTTTAATTGAAGTTTTATTGAAGTTTTTGTCTTTCAGGTAAGGGAAAATGTTAATATTTTTTAACAAGAGATGAGCCTCATGGCCATCTCCTTTAATCAAGGAAGCTAATTAAGCCAGATTCCTCTAATCCTGTCTTCTTTCCATGCCATGATATCCCTCTGTCCATGGTGAATTCTGGTAGCCCAGACTTTTCATAGAATCATAGAATGGTAGGGTTGGAAGGAACCTTTAGAGATCATTTAGTCTAACCCTCTTGCTTAAGAAGATCCACACAGGAACGTGTCCAGGTAGATTTTGAAAACCTCCAGAGAAGGAAACTCCACACTTTCCCTGGGCAGCCTGTTTCAGTGTTCTGTCACTCTCATAGTGAAATAGTTTTTTCTTATGTTTAAATGGAACATTTTGTGTTCCAGCTTTATCCCGTTACCCTTTCTCCTGTCACTACGAACAACAGAAAAAAGTGATATCCCAACCTCCTGACATCCACTATTTATAAATTTTAATGAGATCCTCCCTTGGTCTCCTTTTCTCTAGACTAAACAGCCCCAGTTCCCACAGCTTTTCCTCATACGGAAGATGCTCCAGTCCCCTATCATCTTGGTGGCCCTGTATTGGACTCTCTCCAGCACTTCCCTGTCCCTCTTGAGCTGGGGAGCCCAGAACTGGACACAGGACTCCAGATGAGGCCTCACCAGAGGAGAGTAGGGCGGAAGTAGAACCTCCTTTGACCTGCTGGCCATGGTCTCCTTGGTGGATTCCAGGATGCCATTGGCCGCCTTGCCCACGAGGGCACATTGCTGGATCATGTTCAATTTATTATCCACCAGCACTCCAGGTCTCTCTCTGCAGAGCTGCTCTCCAGCAGTTCGACCCCCAGCCTGTACTGGTGTGTGGGGTTGTACCTTCTCAGATGCAGGACTCTGCACTTGTCCTTGTTCAACTTCATGATGTTCTTCTTTGCCCAATTTTATGATCATTCACTCCTTACAGATTTAGATATATTGTTAAGTCACTTCTTTGTTTCATTTCAAGAGATCTGTTTTTTTCCCCCTCTCCATTTGAATATTACTAATTTACTGAAAGCACAAAAAAAGAGATTAGAAATTTTGATTGAAAGGAACATTTGTGTGGTTATATCCTGATCTTGCAGTACTCTTCTTCGTTGACTTCATTCCTATAAGGAATTTTTATGCCCATAGATAGGAAATCAGATTAAGATAATGTGCTATTATTTTAAAATTAAGGACTAGAAAGTGTTGTAAAAAGTTGTCTTTGTGTGTATGCAGGTGTCTGAGAAGATAAAAAATCTAGATATAAAAGAAAAAAGAAGCAGGGAACTTTTCAACTTTTCGTGCTCTTCATCTGGAGGAGTTGATTCAAAAATTGAAAAGTTTAACATAAAGAAAATAAGTGGCTTTTGCAGTTTTTCACAAGAATGATGCCATGGAACTCATTTGAGATAAAAACAGTATCTCACCAAACAAATGTTTGACCAACATTGCTCCGAGACATAGTGTAAGACTTTTATCAGAATGATTGCAAAAAGCAAAAGACATACTGGTTTGAGTTTGGACATTTTATGAAATATAGGTAGAATCCTAATATAGTCATAAAAGATCCATTTAATCGCAGACATTACTCCTTTAGACTTTTGGAAGTTCATATGGAAACAGGATGCAAAATGGTTTCTTCCTTTAGAAGTGGCCCATCTCAATCAAGATAGGCATCTACTCTACTTTGATCTCTGTGTATTTTGTTAATATGGAGAAAAATAAACCTTATTAACATGGAATTTCATCTATTCTGAAAAATTTAAACTGTCTGTGATCAATTGCTCCCAGAGCTTTTCTATTTCTTTTTAATGACTAACAAGAAAGTCCAGAAATTGAATTGGATGTGAGGAAAAATTTCTTCACTAAAAGGACTGTCAAGCATTGGAACAGGCTGCCCAGGAAGTGGTGGAGTTGCCATCTTTGGAGGTATTTGTAAAACATGTAACTGTGTCGCTGAGGGATGTAGTTTAGTGGTGGTCGTAGCAATGCTGGAGTAATGATTGAATTCAATCACCTTCAAGGTCTTTTCCAATCTAAACAATTCTATGATTCTATGAAATGAACTGTGAATGGTCATGCTGTACAAGTGCTAATTTACTATTTGAATCTTGACTGGTTAGAACTCACTTCTACAACTAGAAGAACAGGGATCTTTTACTGGACCTGCCTGTGATACTGAGATTTAACACCATAGTATTTTACTTGACACTCCTAAAATGATCCATTTCTCTTGCCAGTACTAGAAATATGGTGAGATGAGTGATACTTGCTAAGTGCTTAACTTTGGTTTTTTAACTATGGTAATAATAGTAGGTACTTTTCACAGATTTTATCCTTTTGCATGCTACTTGTGACTCTGACATGATAAAAAGAATGAGTAAAAACTATTTGGATTGCAACTGCCCACACAAATGTCCACTCTTTGACTCAGTTTTCAATAGTTTATGTCATTTTAAATGTCCCGGGATGTTCTGCTTTTCCTCCAACTGCTACTACAGAAGACCACAATTTCTTGCATATCCTATTGTATTTGTCACCTCTGTGTCAATGTATCAGGTACCTTAAGATGCCTCAAATAGTTCCAGTTTTCAGTTTGATACATTTGATCAGGCCAGGTCAAGAGTAATATACTAACATACAGGTGTCTAGAGGTACGCTCTTGCCTCTTTTGATAACATCTTCAATACAAAGGTTAAGAGCATGAACACTTGGCAGCTGATTTATCCCTACAGAGCTGCAGGTTGCTTTGCACTATCTGGACATCCTCATGGGACTGGTAAATTTAACAGAGGACTTACATGAAAACTGCATCAATCTAGCTTGGAAAATAATGATTTCTTAAACCACATAAGAAGTCTCTGTATAGACAGCTGAAGTAAACCTTTACCAGACAGGAATGGAATCCTAAATTCCATTCCAAATCTTTTTGTTTGCAGTATTTAAAAAAAGGCTCCAAGATAAGAAACTTTAGGAGGAGAGGCAAAGCAACCTTTTGGATTTTAAGGAATCTGACATAGTCCTGTCTAGTATCACAGAATGACAGAA
The DNA here is from genome assembly GCF_028858725.1 of Colius striatus. Lineage (NCBI taxonomy): Eukaryota > Metazoa > Chordata > Aves > Coliiformes > Coliidae > Colius > Colius striatus. The sequence goes on from NC_084759.1 coordinate 201,969,917, forward strand.
TCTTAAGGGTTGGAAGGAACCTCAAAAGATCATCTAGTCCAATCCCCCTACTAGAGCACATCACCTGGAGTAGGTCACACAGGAACTTGTCCAGGTGGATTTGGAATGTCTCCAGAGAACGAGATTCAACAACCCATCTGGACAGCCCCCTCACAGTGAAGAAATCCTCCTGACACTCACGCTTTACATATTTGTAAAAATTAATGAGGATGTATCTTACATTTACTTGGATGTTTAATTGTTGAGGAAATATTTAGTCATCTTAATGTCAGGAACCTTTGAAAAAATATATGGTCAGCCCTTGGTGTAATTAATTTACATAGACATATGCATCCAGTTCCATCTAAGGGATTTACAAACATCTACCCTTCTACTGTGACAGCTGGATGCCAGGTGGGAGACACTTGGGCATCTCAAATGTCACTATGTGCCTACCCTCAGAAGAATGTATGATTTCTAAATCTTCAGATTAAAAAAATCAACATTAAAAGCATTTAGAGGCAAAAGGATTTTAAATTCATTCAGTTTATCATTTATTATTTAAATATAGCTTAACAAGGCAAACAAGCTAAGTTTCCATATCCCATTATCTTTTTATATTCTGGGAAAAAATATAGACAATGCAAAAAAAGTGTCTAAAATAGAGCAGCTTGTGGTTATGTTGCTATAGTTACAGGATGATCAGAGGCTTTGCTAAGCCAAAAAAAGAAATGAGCAGTTTCAAATAGTTTTGCACCTAGTCACTGCAGATAGTGCTACATTTCCAAGTACTCAGTTTTGGTCTGCTTCACACTGCTGAAATGCAAAGAAGCCATTTACCTCTTGAAATTTCTTATGAATAAAAAAATAAATTTGCATTTTACGTCTGAGAATTTCCATATAGATTTCAAATGAGAAAAAAAAAAACACAGCTACCATTAACAGACATGGTCAGAACACGTGCTGTTTTGTGCTTTGTTTTGTATTTTCTTCTTTGAATAACTAATTTTTCCACTTTTCTTTACAAAATGAAGCACATAACATTTTTGTGGTTAAAGATCAAAAACGTCTGTTTTATAGCTCAAAACTATTATCTATAAATATATATATATAAAAATCTATCATATCTTTAAATACTTTCACAAAAATAAATACAACTATGTGAAATAATCACTTTGGAAAGAATATCTCAATGCATTTGTCACTAAAAACAATACTCATTAAAAAAACTAATAAACATTCTATCTTTTAAAAAATAATTTCAATATAGATTATATGTAAAAACCACTCACTTGGAGATATCAGTTCTGAAGTCTTCAACAGAACTTGTGAAATCCTGACAGTAATTGATAAGGAGAAACACAAAGAATTACTTTCACACCAGCCAAAGATCTATGTCTAAATTTTTATCCCCCTTGTATGTAAAAATTTTTAAGCTTGCTTTTACTTTACACTTTGGTGAGTGAATGGAAAGCTTTTGTACCTAAATGTGAAGACTATACACATTAACAAATGTTATTCCCAATTCTCTCAGCTCCTCTTCAGTGAATTCTTGTGCAGACAATGAAGCAGTTGCTACTTCTAAACATGTCCATCTTTTTTTGCAGATTAAAGTGCGTGGTACAAATCTTTTACTGTTTCACTCTAATTTATTCTGTCGTAAGTATATGTTTTACCATCATCTAAAACGACTCCACTGACAATTAAAATATGTATTCTTTTATTAAAATGTTATCAAAGAGAATGGCTACAACCTACTAAAAGAAATAAAATGACAGCATTCATTCAGACTTGGAAGAGCTTTGTCTTAAAATGAAGAAAGAAAGAATTTGTAATAAGATGAGATTAGTTACAGATTACCTACCAGGACTTGAACATTTAAAGCACCCCAAAAGGAGTGTGAAAGATAATTATCCTGCAGTTCACTGCCCTTTTCCACATCTCACTTGTGCATGGAGCTTGTAGACTTCTAGAGGCTGATGGGCCTGCTTTGAGCAGGGAGTTGGACCTGATGACCTTCAAAGTTCTCTTCCAGTCAAATTATTCTATGATATATCCTGCCTTTCAGAGATCCTGACTATACAAAACTTTTCTACCTTTTTTGAACTCTGGTACTTAAAATTTTACTGACCTTTGCTATAGAAAAAGAAGATCAATTGAAATCCCTAGATGTTAAATTAGATGTGGCTTCCAATTAAAGACCAATTTCTCAGATCATATCCAACATGTCCAAACTTCCCTTCCAGTCGGACCTAGGCTTGTAATGATCTTTGTGGGAAAAACTTAGTCTTCTGCTGACACTTAAAGCAGATCACTTGTGCATCCGTTTGTGTCTGTATTACTTCTGATACTACATCAACATGAGATACATATTTCTTCAACAGAATACCATCACCTATAGCAAGGGAAACTGGCACCTGACCTCAATCTGCTCTTAGTTACAGTGAACAAGATTCTTGGGTTTGGTTCAGTAGTACATCCTTAAATGTCTAACACTATGAGAGATGTAAAAGGATTTGTAGGACATACATATGATGTAACATATATTGCACAAGAAATAGTAGGTAAGAAGGATGACCCAGGAAACTACTGGCCTGTATGCCCCACCTCCATCCCTGGAAAGGTGATGGAACAGCTCATCCTGGATGTCGTTTTTAGACACACAAAGGAGAAGATGGTTATCAGGAGAAGTCAATGGCTTCATCAAGGGGAAACCTTTCTTGGCCAATCTGATAGCCTTCTATGATGGCATAACTGTCTGGCTAGATGAAGGGAGAGCAGTGGATGTCATCTACCTTGACTTCAGCAAGGCTTTTGACATTGTCTCCCATAATTACCTCATAGGAAAGTTCAGGCAGTGTGGCTTGGATGAGTGGATGATGAGGTGGATTGAGAGCTGGCTGAGTGACAGAGCCCAGAGGGTGGTGATCAATGGCATGGAATCAATTTGGAGGCCTGTGGCCAGTGGGGTTCCATACGGATCATTTCTGGGGCCAGTTTTGTTCAATACCTTCATCAACGACCTGGATGAAGGGTGTGATGGTTTAGTACTGGCTGACAATAACCAAACCACACGATTACTTACTTCTCCCCACTTCAGTAGGATGGGGAGGAGAACCAAGAGGTATTTCTAGAGCTTTGTGGGTTGAAATAAGGACAATTTAATAGAACAATACAGAGAATAAGGAGTTATAACGACAGTCAAAGGATACAAAAAATGAGCAAAGCCCAGTGTAACTGTCCACTGCTAGCAGCCCAACATATAGAAACTAATGTTCCCACCTCCCTAGGCAATTGCCTTTATATCCTGATCATGACATCAGCATGTTATTGAATAGCCTGGTCACCTGCCCTTGCTGTGTCTGGGGAAAGTTAACCCTATCCCTGCCAAATCCAGGACAGGGGACAGATTGTACCATCAGCAAGTTGACTGTATCATCAGCAAGATGACACCAAACTGGGAGGACTGGCTGATTTCCCTGAGGCTGTGCTACCATTCAATGGGATCTCTATTGGCTTGAGAAGTGGGCAGAGAGGAACCTCATGTAGTTCAGCAAGGACAAGTGCAGAGTCCTGCATCTGGGAAGGAACAACCCCATGCACTAGTACAGGCTGGGGTGACCTGCTGGAAAGCAGCCAAGCAGAGAGAGATCTGGGGGTGCTGGTGAACTCCAAATTAAACGTGAGCCAGCAATGTGCCCTTGTGGCCAAGAAGGCCTGGGATGCATCAAGAAGAGTGTGGCCATCAGGTCAAGTGAGATTCTTCTCCCAGTCTACTCTTCCCTGGTGAGGCCTCATCTGGAGTCCTGTGTCCAGTTCTGGGCTCCCCAGCTCAACGAGGACAGAGAACTGCTGGAGAGAGTCCAGCATAAGGCCACCAAGATGATCAGGGCACTGGAACATCTCTTCCATGAGGAAAGGCGGCAGGGTCTGGGGCTGGTTCAACCTAGAGAAGACTGAGAGAGTAGCTCATTAACACAAGTATTTGAAAGGTGTTTATCAAGAGGATAGGGCATCACTTTTTTCTGTTGTGTCCAGTGACAGAACAAGGCATAATGGGCATAAGTGGAAACACAAAACGTTCCACTTCAACATAAGGAAGAACCCCCCCTTAAGAAACAGGTCCACCTAGATCAAGTCACACAGGAACATGTCCAGGTCGGTCTTGAAGACCTCCAAGGAAGGAGACTCCACATCCTCCCTGGGCAGCCTGTTCCAGTGCTCCCTCACGGTGAAGAAACCAAGTCGTTCTATCATTCTATTGACTGGCATTAGCCTTATCAGCTACAGGGGATGTTTCTGGCAGGTCTTTGTTTAAAGAAGCCACTCCTGTAGTCCCTCTGATTCAAACCTGGCCCCGGGAAAACCACTCCTATGTCATTCATTTCACTTCAGCATAGATGTTTAAAATAGGTCAGAAGAATATTTCCCTGGAAGTGATTCAGATACCATCATAAGGGAATCTGATCTCATTTGAGATGTCTCAGGGAAATTTATGTGTTCTCCTGCTACTGCTTCAGAAGGCCTCTGGTCTCATATGTCCAATGTCATATTTACCATCCATATGTACCAGTCTTAGATGGTCTCATGTGTCATCATGGCATTTGCTACAATTTGTTGCATCAATGTAGGTCTCCTCTTCCTTTATATTATGAATTCTGCAAGAGATAGATAAGCAAAACAGGGCAATACATACTTGATTTCAGCCTACTCTATATCCCAAACTGCTAAAGACTGTGATAGATAAGAAATGAAAATGAGAAGACCAGCTGACGAGTTTTCAGAGAAAATGCACAATGGTTTGCAGGTGAGATAATGACTTATCCCATAGTGTTCTTAGAGTGTCTAAAGACTTGAATGAAAAACATGCTACTCATTATGCATGTGTTGCAGATTTACCATTAGGCCAGTAAGTTTTCTGGCATAGAAAAATATCGCCAAGGTAATTCATATTTCAAAGGAGATACAAGAGATCTATCTTGCAAGAGTCATCAGGTGATACCATGTAGCTTTGGGGTGAGAGGAAAGAAATATCTGTTATCTTACAGGTAGAGGTTATTTGTCCATGTAATTTAGATGTTTCAAGATATTTGTACAGAATCCTTAGCACAAAGCGAGTCAACTGTGATTTTTGCAAAAAACATGATTGTCATACAAATGTTTTTATCCTTGACAATTTAATTTCTTTTTTTTTAGTAAGCTGAGAAAAAAAGTAGAGGAGCTGAAACAGAACTATTTGGGTGGTACACTGACAATAGGGTTACATACTGACAATATTAATACAGTTCGTACAGAACTGGGTTATAGTTACTGGAGGTTTTCTGAAGCTAACATCTCAAATCAAAGAATATATGAAAACATCACAATAATCATTTTTAAATAAAAGACGTGTGTGTCATCCAAAGTAAGGCCCAAATTGTTCTGTTGTGCTTTAATTTCTTAGCAGCAATTCTCTCATTCTGCAAACCTACTATTTATGAGAATTAAACAGCATCATCAGATGACTTAACTGACTGAAATTGTAGTATGAAGAAAGCAGTGGGAGTGAAGCATTAGACTATCAATTGAAACATTACTCTAACAATGTCCGAGACGATCAGAGAACAAAAAAGTCTATACTTCCATTCCAAACTACCAATTAGAGAAAAACAACTCTATCCATTATCATGCACAAATTAGGGTAGAAATCTCCACTGGAAATTATTTGAGATCGGATTTTTTTTCTTTGATTTGGCTGGTGCAAGTTATTAGATTGACAGAGATATTTCTTCTTTCTTAATTTTTTTCTCCTTCTTATGTGTCCTTCATAATACCAGAGCAATAAAGGACAGGATTACAAAGGTGTTTAGGTTCCTTCAGTTAGATTATTAGATACCTAAGACATCTAATGTCCTGCAAATTCCATCTGTAAAAAGCTCATGCTTTCTGATAGCTCTGCATAATGTTTATTATGAAGAAGAACAGCTCAAGTCTCAAAATGAGACTCAAAAAATCAGAAATGAGAATCATAACTGATGTTCTGAGCAAGAATACACTTTGTAATTAAGAGAAGACAACAATAGTGGAGACATACAATATTTGCTTTCTAAGTGTATTTTCAGGTGAATTCTAGAAACACAAGAACAAGGATCTGATTCAATATTTGCACCACTTTTACCCTGGGCCACTCAAAAATACTTTAAGGTAATTGATCTTCAGCTGTCTTTCCAAGTAGGCAGAGGTCTCTTACAGGTCTTGTGCAATATACATCAGTTTGAGGTACAGGAATTGGGTAACCTAGGGATGCTTTTGCATAGGAAATTAAACTGAACCTCAAGTGCCTGAGCATAATGCTGCCTTTATTACTATAGTGGTTTAAATCCAGCCAGCAAGTAAGCACCCCAGAGCCACTCACTCACTCTCTCCTCTCTCAGAAAGAAGGGGAGGAGAGCCATGAAAAAAAGTAAAACTTTGGGGCTGAGGTAAGAAGCACTTAATAATTAAAATGAGATAAGACAGAATACTACTAAAATATACCTTAATAAAAATAATTGTAATGAAAGGCAATATAACAAAAAAGGGAAATAAAACCTCAGGGGAAGGAAACAAGAGAAAAAAATAACCTAACACCCAATGCAATTGCTCACCACCTCTTACCCAATGCCTCAGCAGCCATCAGCCCCTCCCTGCCACCTCCTTCAAGTTTATATACTGATTATGGCATGCTGTGGTATGGAATAGCCCTTGAGCTAATTGAAGTCAGCTGTCCTGGTCATCCTCCCTCCCAGCTTATGCACCTGCTTGTCATTAGAGCCTGGGAAACTGAAAAAAATCCTTAACTCAAGTGCTAATGAGCAGCAACCAAAACATCCCACTATTGTCAACATTATTCTCACACTAAACCCAAAATGCAGCACTGTACCAGCTATTAGGAAGAAAATTAAATCTATCTCAGGTGAAAGAAGGATAACTTGAAAGCTGGGCTTAAGAATGTCAAAATAGTCAGATTGGGTAACAAATAGTTTGAAAAAACAACCATGGCTGGTGGCTTTAAGGGTGAGGAATGGATGCTTTCAGGATGATGTCTGCCAGAAACTGAAGTTATTACCTCAGTTCTTCTAACAATGGGCATCACACCATGATTGATTGCCTCACCTCCCATCTGGGCTCTTTTCCTGATTCTCCTCTTAATTTTGCTAGAAGTTCCTCAGCCCTATCCGCTCTCCTATCCCTGTGGTAAAACAAACATTGAGAATAAGATAAAACAAACTCAAATCTATATTTCTGTAAAATCTTGAGCTGACTCTGTTATGCAATCTAACAACAAAATAACTGTTGGAATCCCTAACTAAATGTACCCTCAACAGTGTAAAATTTACACTATACTATAAATAATAATACTATAAAATCTGGACACTGCACATTCTCTGTGATATCACATAGAAGTAAAGAAGGAAGAATCATTTAACAACTGGGAGTAAGAGAAATAGAAAAGCAATATTACTTTTCTGGGAAAACAAAAAACACCTTTGAAAAAAAGGAAACTAAAACTGCATCCCTTAATTTTCAGGCTTATGTTCTTTCCACCAGATAATCCTTCAAGTTGCAAGCCTGAAATATTGGTGTTACCATTTATTCTGGATGTTTAAAAAGCAAGATATTCAGAAATGCATAGTTTAGGTGTTGGCTGAAGTCTCTCTCCATTGAACTGAAATAAAAAAAAGGAGTTTTGTCAAAAAAGCCTCTCACTACAAGAGTTAAAACTAAAAGATCTTCACTAGTTCATCTTGATCTAAGGAATACTTCAGTCTCACTCTTTTTATCAGTATACACATTTTCATTACACAACCAACATGGGACTCTGTAACAAAGTCAACTGAAATATTTATTATTCAGTATATTTTAAAAGACATTAACATTTTTAAGCTGTACCACTGCAAGTGGCAATAAAAAGCAGGCTATTTTTTATACCAGTTTTTCTCAAAAGAAAGCAACAGGAGCCTTTGCATAAACATCTACTTTCATGTAACCTTTACATGTTAAGCCAACAATGAAAGACCCTCTATCTCTTAGCACTGAATGGCTGTCTAGAGTACAATGGATCATCCAAACAAATGCAGTACAAACCAATGTCTGGGCTGCGCTATGAAAATCAACTTTTCTCTAGCAACATGCTCCGATTAGTATCTTTGAGTGAGAATCAAAGACTGGGATTGTTTGTACAATCCAATTTCTGGTTTGAGAGAAGGCTGAGATTGAAGCCTTTTTCTACTGCTGCATCCAGAAATTCAGATCCTTAGTCTTTTTAGAATGAAAGGGAGGGAATAGACCTGTTTTTACAGCCTATGAAGGTCCCTATGAAGATCTGTTAATGACTCCTCCTAGTTCTGTATCATCTGCAAGCTGACTGACAATGTACTCTTTTCCCCATCATCCAAATCATAAATGAAAATGTTAAAGAGATGTAGTGGTTTTGCCTGAGCCAGGTTTCTTGGTAGTGGGGGAACTATAAGGAATGGTTTCTTTAAACAAAGAGCTACCAGAAGCTTTCTCTGTAGCTGATAGGGCTAAGGCCAGTCGGTTCTAAGATGGACCCCAGAGCTGACTAAGGTCTGGCCAATTGCTGATGGAGGTAATGCCTCTGTGAATAATGTATTGGAGGAGAAGTTACACAGCTGCTAAACTGCAGCAGCAACAGGGAGTGAGCATGTGACACCAAGGTCAGTGGAGGAGTGGGGGGAGGGTGCTTAGACTCTGGAAGAAAGACTCCCTGTGACCTGTGGCGAGGACCATGGTGAAGCAGCTGTGCCCCTGAAGTCCATGGAGGCCACTGAGAAGCAGAGATCCACTCATAGCCCATGGAGGAGCCCATGCTGGAGAGGGTGGATGCCTAAAGGAGGTTGTGACTCTGTGGGAAGCTCAATCTGGAGCAAGTTCATGGCAGGACCTAGGAGTCTGTGGGGAGAGAGGATCCCACGCCAGAGCAAATTTGTTGTCAGGACTTGTGATCCTGTGAGGGACTCAGGCTGGAGCAGTTGGTACCTGAAGGACTGTCCTCCTGGTGGATGACCCACATTGGAGCAGGGTGTGAAGAGCTGTAGCTCTATTAGCCAAGAGGCAAGCTTCTGGCAGCTTTTTGTTTAAAGAAGTCACCCTTGTAGCTCCTCCCACTACAAAAAAAACCCCAACCTATCCCAGGCAAAACCATTACAATAGAATATTGTTTAGCCCCAATATTGACCTCAGGAACATACAACTAGTAACTGATCCCCATTTAATTTTATTTTTCATAATTGTTTCTTAAGTCTAGGTGTCTAAAATGTAGCTGTTACATCAAGTAAGTGGTCCAAATTTCCTCTAAAGCCATATATTTTTGTCATCCTAAAAGACATGAACCTAGTCTGTCCAGCTATTTCTGTAGCTGAAGCCTTGATTACTATAGTTAGGTGGCTTTTTTTTTTTTTTAGGTTGGACAAATCTCACATTTATTTAAATAATTAAATTGAGCTATCACGAAAAGAATAGATTGATAAATGGTCCACATCAAAATACTTTAGGGGCATAAGTATGCATCAACATTTTACCCTGATTTGAAGTGTGGTGTAATCAGAGTCCACTCTGACTAGATATCTATGTGGAGCTTGAAAAACCTTCCTAAGACTTCTTTGGAAATGAACACATTTCTCTGACAACTTGCCAAAAAACCCCACCTTATTGTCAACAAGTCACCACCTCCTAGGAAAACACATTCCCATGTGTTCTGCTAGACAAGGTGGTATATTCTACAGAAAATATATAATAACTGCACTGGAAAACTTGATCTTTGTGTGTACTGGCTGTATCAAAAGTCAAGAATAAGGATTTCATGTGACTTAATCCTCATGAACCATCACTTCATAGGTGCTAATAAGAATTGTGACCAGCAGCTCAAACACCTGTCATTTTTGTTAAAAATGTGCTGCTTGACAGATTAAAACAGAAGGGAAAAGTACAGCAAAACCCTTGTGTGCCTTGCACTATGCACAGTTCCATTGCTAAATAAATAAGCCAAAAAAGTTTAAAAAATTAAAAACTAAGTCAAACCAAAATGGAATTTGAGAACATCCCAAAGAAATATGCTATGGAAAGTTGGATATATTTGAAATAAACAGCAGATGGCATTCTCAGGGAAAGATAAAAACGTGAATTTAGGAATGTTAAGAGTTTCGTAACTGCAGAAAAGTGTGATTGTTGGAATTCAGCAACAGATAAACTAAAAGCCTATTTGCAGCTTTGGGGAGCACAGTTGCTTTACATCTCCTCGTAACATCTCAGTGGAAAATCTAAGAGCATCTCTGCAACTTGAAACCAAATGCAAGCTTCTGCTGGTCAGAATAGCTGCAGATATCCCCAACCATGTACAGCTGAAACACTGGTAAGAGTCATATTGTTTCCTTGTAGAAAGTGGAATTGCCTTGGGTCATGTTCACTTGGAATTATTATACTATAAAACACCAGAAAAGCAAAGTTAAGGTGTTCTTTGAAAGACCTACCTTATGCCTGTCTTTGAGAGTGCTTATTTATCTCCAAAGAAAGGTCTTGGAGGTTTAAAGTTATTATATAAAGAAAACAAAGCCTTATGAGTTTCACAGCTGGAACTTTTTTAGGGTTGTTTTCTTTTTTTCTTTCTAGCTTTAAGTCTCTTGTGTTACCAAACTCCATTCAGTAAGTCTGTGATAACCTTATAGAGAGTTTAGGAATTTCAGATTGATTTTTAGAACCATACGTATGCTGATGTTTTCTATCTTCTTCTGTGTGTTACTTCATCACGGTCAGATAGAGGAGAAAAAAGATTGAATCTGAGAGAGTTATCTATGAACAGGATTACATTGAGGATCAAAACACCTGAATGTCGTTCTCTTTTGAAGAACACCAATCTGAAAATCTATCTAACTTTAAATACATAAATAAATCTGCTTTCTCCTATCCCTTTGCTTTGAAAAATGCCATAATAAAAAAATAAGGTAATCAATGCTTACGATTAGTCAAGAAGAGCAGAGCATAATGGTCTGAGGTAAAGAAAACAGAAGAACAGAAGGACAAAGTAATCTTTTTCTTCTAATTCCTTCACTGGTTTAGGAAGAAAAAAAATCTAAAGAGGGTAGAATACGATTTTAGCTCATCCTCACAATGACAAAAAACATGCAGAAAAACAATGAGAATTTTGATGAAAGCTCAAGAAAGAATTATTAAAACCAAAAAAGACCTTGAAATAAAAGCTTTTAGGGTTGCTGTTGTTGTGTCTTGTCTCCTCTGATTTTGTATATGTCTATAGTTAACTAAAGAAACAAGCAAGTTTGTGGAGCAATTTGTGAAGACTAAGGTAGATGTTCCTACCTCAGCTGGTGAGCTTGAATCACTACAGAATCAAAGGGGAAAAATGGGCATTTTAGGGCCTGATTCACCTATTGCTATTACAGGGTTTTTTTTATTATGGTATAAATAATGCTTTAGATCATTTTTCTTTCCCATGAACTATAAAAGAAATCCAGATATTTAACTAAGATAAAGGTGCAGACTTACATGTTTAGGCAGATGAAGCTCAAGGAATTTTATGTGGTTGGGATTCTTGGGCAATGGTGACCAGAGTAAAGTCTGTGAGGTCTGTTACTATGAAAGATGAGAAGATATGGAAGAAAAGAGCTAGAAATAGAAAAAAAAATCCCTCAATCTATAGTCTCCTTTTATGCAAAGAAACTGAAGATAAGCTGTAATGAAGGGGGAGTTCAGATACAGACATGAGGGGTATTGTCACAAAGCAGAGAGGTTTACACATATAAATATTTTTTTTTGTTACTTTTATTATCATAGTAGTCCATATTTCAAATAAAATATCCTTTCTCAGAGTGCCAGCATGAAGTAAGACAAAAATCTGGACAGAGTCATTAGAGTCCAAGCACGAGACAAGTGTCTCTCAAGTAACTCTCAAGTGTTTTTGAGGAAAAACAAACACTCAAAAGAAAATCACAAAGGATTCATTTGTCTATGTGTGCTAATGTTTAACAGATGCTAATACATACAGGACTGTTACAATAATTAATTAATGACTGCTGGTAAAAATCATCCTAGGAATCAGTTTTTCCATACAATGAACACACTAGAGTAAGATGCATTTTTACCTTTGTTAACTTTATGGTAGGTAATTGAAACAGTTTCTTGGGCTTGAAGAGAAGTAAAATTCCTTTCAATAAAACTTGAATATAATTTCATCGTAATTGTCAATTTCAACACATATGGGGAACATAAAAGATCAAATTACTGCTGTTTTTTTTTTTTTTTCCTGATTTCCAGATCAATATGACAAAATAAAGGGATTGTCTTTCACAGCAAATAGTGAAACAAAATTATCCCACTTTATAGATTTATAAAGTATCTACTGTATAACACCAGTATTGTTTCATGTTTAAGGGCAAGGAGAATCTTCTGTGCCTAAACTCCCATCTCTTTGGAGTCTCCTACTTGATGGGACTCAATTGCCTCTTCAATAATATGAATATTAATTGTCAAGAAGTCTAATTTCACTGTTTCAATTCTAGTTAAAATTTTTTGAAAGTTAAGACTGATTTTAACAAAACGAAACCCAAACAAGCTACAAGGATGCACTGATAGCTTAAAATCTATGTGCACATCTTAATTTATGTTGATTTTGCACATGTTCCTCCCTGTTTTGACCATACTTGAGCTCAAACCTTAACGTTGCTAATAGAAGTAATAATGACATTTTTACAACTCTCCGTGTAACTTTAAAGACAGTGTGACACAATATGAAGAATTATCAGTAGTATTCATTCCATGTTTGTTCAGCACCTAATACCTATTTCCTGATCATCTTCTGAAGCACTAGGCCTCAGAGGAAACTCTATGATCCACAAGACAATGAAACATCAGCAATGATCTATGCAGCTGACTGGACCAGTTTGCAGTGGAGCAAACCGAGGCAGATACCCATGCTTTGGATACAATCTAAATTTGGAATGTCTGTTTTGTGGAAGAATTTGCTCTAACTTTATTTACTGAATAAATTAATGTTTGGTCTCTGGGGAACAATTGATAGAATTGTTTCTGAACATTCTGCACTTCCCTTTTTCATTCCCTTGGTATTTCTTTGTGAAGTCTCGGGGGTGATATGCTGAACTAAGGGAACTAATACATTTTGCAATTTAGTCGAAGGATTTGCTAATTGTTTCCATTGTCAAGAGATTTCTTTTGAGATGGAATGTGATATATTTATAAACATGTATAATTATTTTTCCCAGTAGAGTGTTGCATGGCCTTTTAAATGTTGTCATTAATGAATAACAAGTGTTGGTAAAACCTTCTAGGCAATAACTTTTAAATCTCTTGCTGGCAAGAAGGTCTCCTTAGGAAACCTTGGTTTATTTAGCTGCATATAACCCTTTGACCCTTCTTTCTGTCTTTAGATCACTAGCAGTATCATTAGAAAGTTCAAAATTGAACCTTCTGTTACAGAGGAAATTCTGATATTTTAAATGGAATTGAAAGAACAGCTGCTGATAAATGTTATCTGTGCATTGTGATAAAAACTAATATTACAAAAAATCATAGAAAATTGATTAAAAGAGGTCTAGGATAAGTCTTGTTAATTCCTTAGCTCTAATGCAAACATCATATCTCATTTCTTACATTCCATTTTTCTCATAAAACTTTTAACACCATCTGCAATTTAGATTCCACACCTTTCCAAGTAATATATTTCATTGCTTTATTAGTCTTCCTAACATTAGGGGTTTTTAACTCACATTTAACCAGAATCTTCCTTCCTTTATAGTAAACTTTGTACTTTTAGTGGTGTCTATAATGAAGTACTCATTAAAATTTAAGCCAGAAATAATTGTAGTCTCTTTCCCTTTCTCAGCAATCTTTTTACATATCTGAAGACACGAAGCTAAATACAGATTCTTAAGACTTTCCTCCTATGTTCTATTTTCTATGCTACTATTTTTTTCTTTTTCACCAAAAGAGCTCCAGTAGGTTAAGTTGCTTCATTGAAATCTAGTGTTCCAGAGTGGACACAATATTCTAAGTGAAAACATAGAACATTATTTTGTGTATATATGACATGTACTTAATATATATTTATATATAATTGTTCATTTATTGAAGCAAAAATATAAATGTTAAGGAAAAAGTAAAATATCCTATTTTGATGAGATTGAAAAACTCTGTTTCAGTAGAATATTTTTTGGAAACAGGCTTGTTTGGAAGATTGTGGTAATTTTGACAATTCAGTTCTGATAGGACAAGGGTCAATGGATACAAAATGGAACATAAGAGCTTCCAAAGAAACATAAGGAGGAACTTCTACACTATGAGGGTGAGGGACCACTGGAACAGGCTACCCAAATGGGTTGTGGAGTCTCCTTCTCTGGGGACATTCAAAGCCCATCTGGGCAAATTCCTGTGTGACTTACTCTAGATGGTCCTGCTCTGGCAGGGGGATTGGACTGGATGATCTTTGAAGATCCCTTGCAACCTTTAAGATTCTGTAATTCTGTGATTTTTGGCAACAAAAAAATTAAGTTAGAAAATTCATTCTGTCTCTAAGCAATTTTGGGAACTCAATGAAATAAATGGATTATAAATAAGAAAAGAAAAAGGTTAGAAAATGTGTACATAATTCTCCATAGTATTATCATAAAATAATTTTGACCCTAAGTGGACCTTCTGTTGAATCCAGGATGTCCATTGTGATTTTACAATTAGTTTTGAATTTACAAGAACAGAGTTCAGAAGCTGAGTTGCTGGGCAGTAATATAAAACTAAGAGAAAACACAAGTTTCTAATGGCAGTTCTCCACTGAGCTTATTCTTATTTTGCATCCATGCTTTCAGATGAAAACATTACAAGTTACAGTGATTTACCATTATTTCCTACCATATTCAGAAGTTGTTAAAATTCCCTACTGTCTTACAATTTGTCTAAAAGCTCTACCTAGGGGCCTTAATAACAATTAAGTAGCTTGAACATAAAGAGAAATGTGGTGCTAGCCCAGAGAGTTTACAATATGCTAGTCAATACTATTTTCCGTTAAGCTGAGGTACTTTAATAGCAATGTTACATCAGACAAAACATCCCCAAGGACAAAAAAAAAAAAAAAAAAAAAAAAAAGAAAAAAGTATAAAGGGCTTTGGATTTTGAAGAGATGTCCATATAATTGATTTTCCCTTCCATTAGTCAGTCAGCTGAATATTTCCTTTAACCTCTGCTAATGTCACATCTTGTATTGTTTGTTCTTTAAGAAGAAGATTTCTGCAGAGAGTTTGCAAGTGATAAAGGCAGGAAAGTTAAAGAGTATTTGTAAGCCTGCAGACCCCAATAAAATGCTAAGAAACAATGAAGAGTAGTGTCAACAGCAGTGACAATGCTGAGTTCCTGCTCCAGTAAAAGGACTGTTCCTGAGTTTGCAGTGGTCAATGAAGCAATTAGTAACATCACTTGTTCTGGTAAAGTACTTCTAAAGCTTGAAATGCTGTGCCCAGAATAAAAATAAAGAACCTGTTAATCAAGGATGAGGAGAAAGCACAAGGATGCAGAATATCACTTCTGTATAGGATGCTTATTGTTTATTATATGCTTTCTTCCTGTGTCATTCAGACTAAACTCTTTAGTGGATGTGCACTGTGTTTAAATAATACCTACAAAGGCTTTATCTTTCAGTAATAGTTATATTATAATAAGATGTTTGAAAATGGAATAGGGTGCTCAGGTTGTTGGTTGTTAAAGCAAACATAAAAGTAAAAAAGTAAAAAAATAGTTTTTCAGAATAAGAAAATAAAAGCATTTTGGATCAATGCACAGCATTGCTTTGGTGCAAAATTATTTCTGTAGATGTGTTTGAGCTCTTAAACCTCTTTATGCATAATTTTTTTTATAAGAATGTAGTTTTATCCCATACCCTTTAATTCTTTACTGTTTCCAGATGTAACTATACCCTGATTCTAATTGTACAGGCAGATGTTTTCAGTCCTCTCAAAACTCCACTTTCCACTGAATTTCCCATTAGATGACAAATGTATAATTTAAGTAATGACTAATAATAATGTGAAATTTTATTATTTTATCCATTGTCTCAGAGTTTTGATATCAACTTCAGGTTGCCCAGATGAGTTGTTGAGTCTCCTTCTCTGGGGACATTCAAAACCCATCTGGACAAGTTCCTGTGATCTACTCCAGGTGGTCCTGCTCTGGCAGGGGAGTTGGACTGGGTGATCTTTTGAGGTTCCTTCCAACCCTTAAGATTCTGTGATTCTGTGACTCAAGAATCCCATAGTCTCAATGGATTTGAAAGGCGATGCAGGAGAAAGTGGTCAATGGAAATGCCCCCTCTACCTTCTGCATAAAGAAATCTTAGAAGTGCTTGTGTATTTACTGCCCAGTGCCAGTGGATGTCTCTTGCCTAACGCCTTCTTCAGTGTTCAAAATTATGCAAAAATCTGAGCTTTCACTTAATTCTCTTCTGCCACTCCTAACTTCCAAGGACTTAATAATACAACCGTGTCCAAAGCTTGCATTAAACACTGTATGAGCGTGTAGTCAGTCCCTGCCTGCAGTGACACAAGAAAGGAATTATAATTCTGTAAAATTCATGCAGTTTATGCTTTCTATTGATCTCTTTGATTATTTTTCCTTTTAACTAAAAAAAAAAGGCTTGTCAAACTGCCAGCTAATGCTTTGTTTCTGGGGTGCAGAAGAGCTCTCTAGAATATAGGGCAGACTGACAGTTATCATTTCCTTTCCCTGCAGACAGAATTGATAATATTTCCCAGCATTTCTTGGTGCTAGAGTGATAAGGAAAAAATCACAGAGACTATTGATAATGACAAAAAGGCATAAGATTTAAGGAAGCCCTCACGAGTTATGATAATTGAAGCAGAGAACACAGCAAACTGACAGATTATCTTCAGAGAGCCATCAACGTGCACAGATATGATGAAGGAGTTTCACTCACTTGAAAGGATGAATGTGCAATGATCAGCAAATGAAGGCAGTGAGATCTAGAATTCATTGTAAGCTGCCTTATCTAGATGCCACAGTGGAAAATAATATCATTCTTGTTTCTTTATACAGACTGATCAGTAACAATCGTTAAGCACCATTACTAGACTGATTTCTGGCCTTATCCTCTCTTTCATAGATCAAGAGAGATTTTTCCAGCACATTACCTTTAATCTCAGGTTTGTTCTGAAATGTAGTGTATTACTTACCTTTGTAGAGTACTAAAAGGGAATTTCTTTGTCCATTAGCACCATCAGCAGCAGCTTTTGGTACCTGATTCTAGCATAGGGCATGGGAAAATATGTTATATTTCCTTTTCCTAGTTTTAGATAGATATTCGTATTTAAGTCAACTTTTACCAACCAACTTCTCCCATTCTGGCAGAATACTGAAATCTAGAAGTGCCTGAGGTTGCTAGTTTTTTTTGTGATCCTCTTCAAATTAGCTTCATAGACATTTCTGAATTATTTCACGTTTATTGTGCAGAATGGAGAGTATTGCAGAACAGCTACTTTCATTTCCCATCTGGTAACTAATGAGTATCTGTTTTTTGACAACTGAGTCCCTGAGGGCCATTTGACAGTAGAAGTGAATATATGTTGCAAATAACTCCTGGTCATGGCCCAGGTTTTACACAGAAGCCATTGGGTTGTACTTTCTCCCTGCTGATCCCCCTAATTTCTCCCAGATGCGAGACCCTAAGGTTTAACCTATAAGGCTGAGACTTTTTAACTCACATATCCCATTTTTCAGAGAGTTTCCTAACCAAAGGGCCCTAGGGGGGTTGTCTGACTTCTGCTGTCTCACAAGTGCAATCAATGCGGTTCCCACACCAAGTTTAATCTCCGTACTGACAGAGGTTTGTGTTGAAAGGATTGTCTGAACCTGTGGGAGGGATCTACCTCAGCCTTTGTCACTCAGACTAATGAGTTTCCTGCAACTCTACAGCAAACCCAGAAGCTGCACTGATACTTTTTCAAAGCTCTAGACTGACTGCATAAGTGTGAGAAATTCATGTAACAGGAACACAAATTCAGGGGAAAGTCAGTTTGCATGTGGGTGGTAAATCTGGCCATGCAGAGGATTACTAAGTATACAGAATGTATGAGGGAGGACTATACTCTGCATGTCAAGTACCATCACGTTTTACATATATAGTAAGAGACAGGCAAGAATCTAACACAGTGGAACCTCAAAAGTATTCAGTATCTAGAAGCAGCCTGCTTTTGCAGTCTATTAATGATTTACCCTAAGAAAGGGGTGAGTGGTAGAAGATGGCTGTGATCTGGGTTCGTTTTCCTGCTGGACTCCTGCAGTCTGTATGGCAGAGATTAAACCCCCGTAGCTCATGATAAAACCTTTTCAGGAGACAATACAGCAGGACTTGGGTGGTGTAAAGCAAACTGTAACATGGCTAGATGTCAGGAAAGGAGAGTGTTTGCTGCAATAAATAGGTAGCCTTATTTTAATATAAGACCTATCCCTCTTGAAAGAGTGTATTCTTCCCATGCATGGGAAATGGTCTTGCTGATCTAACAGATCTTCTCAATTTCAAAGTATTACGACTCTTTAATATTACTGGTAGCACTTAGTGCCAACAAAATAATACAACTCAGAACAGCATTTATGGTTCAGCACAGAGTAGAGGGAGGAAAAACACACTGGAATAAAATGACCCATTTTATTTGGGTTTCTCTGTTTGTCAAGATCTGTATCACGAATCCTGATAGATACAAATTAGTTATATTTGCTTAATATTTTTTATTTTGTCCGCCTATGCTTGGAAGAAGTGAGTAGTTGAACAGATTTTGCTTGAAAGGACACACAGTTATTCCGGAGCTTCCTTTCAGTATTACTATATTCTTCGCAAAATCCTGTTTTGGATAATTTCCTCTCAGCAACAGCACAACAGTAAATCACAAAAGAATGAAGCAATGACAGCTGGCACAGTGTTAAGGTTGAACTTTGATTTCCACCTTAAGTTTTGGTTCAGATACTTTTCTCCATCAAGAGACTCAGTTGTTTTTCCTTTAGGGAATTTGTTTCATGTCTCATTGCTCCTTTTCCTTTACACTGAATTTGATCAACAGGTCTTAATGGAATATAGTGAGAGGTCTCTACCATACTAGAAGGACACTATCAAATGGATTTGTGGTAAAGCTGAGCCAAGTTATGCTTTTCGGTGTTGATCTGAACTATAAAATCATAAATTCTGGTTTAATCAGAGGGAAGTGAAAACATGGAAGCTATGAACCTTGGGGAAACCAAAATAGAAAGTTACACAAAAAAAATGGATATATGATTTGAATCTCAATTCATGGGGTGTTTCAACACTAGTAATGATAACTATAAGGTACTAGACTTCTGAGAAGGAAATATTCATATAACAAAGAAATAATTTGTTAGATAGTAACATCAGGAATAAAAACCATTGAAGCTGAAATTCTACTAGAATAAGGGTGATTGGTGTAATTCTGGAACAAAAATGGCACATTCCCTTCTGGCTTTAGTGATGGGATTGCTGTATGTAAGCCTCAAGTGTCAATTAGGCTAATATACTCAGCTGGAATTTGGTTGATGAGTGTGGTATATAAAAGGAGATGAAGACCAAAAGAAGGACAATAAAAGATCTAGAAAGCAAAACTGTTGTGGAGGAGATGGATTTGAAAGCAACACTAATGAGGAGGAGCTAGATTTGGTTATCTAGAAAAGAAAATCTTGATTCAATTTCCAAGGAATGGCTGCCTAGGAAAGCTGGACATGCCTTGCTTTGCAAGGGGGAGGCTGATGTTAGGGAGGTGGAGGCCAGGCAGGATTGTTAAGGCGTTTGAAATAGTGACAGGTATCTGGTTTGGTGTAACTGACTCACTGGCCAAAGGAGAGAAAGGGAAATCTAATAATAATGTAATAGCTAGAAGATACCTCCTATTTTTTATTAGTATCATTAATGATAATTACAACATTATTAATAATGTCAATAATATTAAAATATTAGCTTTTTAATTATTATTGCTAATGTTTTCCTTGATGAGTACAAGGAGAGCAAGAAAGAAAGCAACAAGAAAGCAACTAAAGTTGCAGGAAGAGAAAGTACTTTAAGGTGAAATTTGGAAACAGACTTCATAGTCTGACATTTTCCATATAGAAAACTTATATGAAGGATGCTTTGGTCCCAATTTTGCACACAGAGAACTGAGTTCCAGAAGGAATTAAGATATGATTAAGTTTTTCTGGAGAATAAGCTGCACATGGTACATCATGTTTACATTGCAGTGTGTCTCAAAGAGACATTGGCTGCTGCTGTTATAAAGGATTTCTATGTAAAAGGCTTTGTCTGCTTCTCAGAAATGAACTCAGGTCACTGATATGCTTCAGATTAGGTCCAAAAAAAGTCATAATAGTAAAGTGGAAAATCATCAAGATTAAGGTTTTCAACACTCAAGCATGCATACTTAGGAAGATGCACTCTAGGTCTCTTCAAGAGGAAATATCAGATTCTAGTAGAGTTTGAGCAATGTGAAATTTGGCCCACATTGTTTCTAGGAATGAGGAGTATTATTAATATTATATTGCTTTTCAGAAATGTCATTGAAATTATATTCTCAAGCTCTTGCTAATCTTCATCAGAAAGAGAAGAAAATGGATATAAATATTGTCATACTAAGGTCACAGATTTACAGTTCTTTTACAGAGCCACAATGCTTAAGATCAAATTTGATGTGCTGTATAGCCACCACTTCTTGAAAGTAAAAATTTTCAGGAGCTTTCCCCAAAAATGTATTCCTCTTTTCTCATATGCATTTTGAACTGTAAATACAGATTTGAATTGTGGCAGCAGGAGATTATAACATCCATTTTGTCTCAGTTGCATACTACGACCCTTCTGCTACAATTTGTTTACCTCATCCCCTTGGAAATGCTGCCTGAATGACTCGTGTACATCTTCAAATCCATTTAATCAAAATGACCCAGATTTGGAAACTGATGAAAGCCTAACACATCTGCAGCTTTAAAAACCTGCACCCGCAGCACGTAAGTAGGTGACCGCTCAAGGCAGTGTTAACAACACAATCAGCTTAAGGTGAGAAAGGAGATATGATGATTGACTATAAAAAAGAAAAGTAAGCTTATGAAATAGTGATATGATCTACAACTGGTTTCTGAAGCCACTATTTTCATACTTATATGTTTTAAGACATACTTATAAACTTTTAATTAAAAAAAACCCCAAATTATAAAAATAATAAAATAAGAAAATGCATAAAACAACAACAACAATAGAAATCACCTCAAAGGGAAATTCTTGTTGTGATTTAGGCTGGAAGCTACATGGCCAACATGCTTCTGGAGCATCTTAGTCTTATCTGTATCTTTTCTATACTTATTCCAGAAATATTGTTATTTGATAGTTGAAATATTGATATTTGATAGGTGACCATGTAAGTATAAATTACAGAAGTTGTTTCACTGGTGAAGCTTCTTCTCTAATTTTATTCCTTTTAATAAAGTGTTAAAGAACTACAGAAGCTTGAAAAAATAGTTTAAATCATTTACTCTCTTATAAACTGTGAAAAGAGGATTGCAAAAGAAGAGAAACTTCTGATATGTTGCTCTTGTGTCTGGAGATGCACCAGGGAATTTGACGTGTGGCCGATTCTTCCTCTTGAGCTCAAGATTAAGCTTATCACTCTAAAACTACAGTGTTTGTGAAGGACAAGAAGGGACTTCAGGACACAGTATGTGGGGGTGAGCTTCTTGTGACTACAGAAAACAGATATTTATGAATCTCATTCTTCTTATGTTTTTCAATCAGAAAACTTGAAAAGCTGTGCTTTTATCCATTTCAGGAGGAGTTCAAAAAGAAGGCAAAAAAGATAAAGGATTCTACAACTTCCTCACGTGCCACCTAAAATCAATCTTTCTTAGAGGTCATCCTCATCCATGGCTTGTTTCCAGCTTGCATACTTCAAAAAGAAAAAAAAGATATTCTATTTTTTAAAAACAGAATGGTTATACTCCTGAAAAAGTGTGAGGTCTAGCCTTATTTGAGGTACAGAACACAAAAAAAAGGGCCTGGAGCTGCCGTGGTGTTGGAATTGGATTTGACAGGTGCTGCTTGCCATTGAGCTCTTGGACTGAGGACTGCAGTAAATTGTCTACAGTTTAGTGTGTCTGTAGGATATTGTGGGTAAGAAAGGTGTTATGTCAAGTTTGGAAAGATGAGAGGTTTGGGAAGATAGTTGGGTCAAAGTGATGAGCAAGGAGTTGAGATCATGGATTTAGGAAAGAGAAGGTATTAAGTTCTCTTTTTGCAATGTGGAAAGCTGCCATGAGAAAGGAGGAAAGATTCTGACAGATGACTTGTTTAATCACTCGATTCAAACTTCTTTGCTGTTCACGTGAGAGAGCCTTGTCAAAGGCTGCCCAAAGAGCATATGGAGTCTCCTTCTCTGGAGGTTTCCAGTCCTACCTGGACACGTTCCTGTGCAATCTGATCCTGTGCTTTAGCAGAGGGGTTGGACTAGATGATTTCTAGAGATCCCTTCCAACACCCACTGTTCTGTGATTCTGTGATTCTCAGAATGTAAGCTATGTTTTTCTATGACTCAGTACTGATGGGATTCTATTTTAGACACTTACATTTAATTACCCTCCCTTCATTGCTGTTGAAGAGAGCTATAGGTGTACTATAAGTCCTGTGTCACAGCTTCAAACCTGTGCTGTCTCGAAAACTGTAAAGTGTTTCAAATGGCATTGGAAGATCTCTAGCAGATAGGTCGCTGAATGTGTCTATTGTTTTAAGGTAAAAGGGAATAATTTAGGAGGGTACCTGGAGATGGACATGTATCTATCAGCTGTTGTGGATTTCTTTAAGTTCCTGTGTGACCTACTCTAGGTGGTCCTGCTCTGGCAGCATGGTTGGACTAGATGATCTTTTGTGGTCCCTTCCAACCCTTAAGATTCTGTGACACTTTTCCTAGGGAGAGTGTTTGTGATAAATTCCCAATGAAAGCTGAGAATGATTTCTCTACCTAAAGCAGAAAAAGGAAGTCAATCTATCACATTAGACACTCACCTGTCTTCACAGTATGAGCATTTTTTGAATGACTAATAATGAATTGAATCCACTTGATAATGAACAGCTCATTTACCCTTCACCAAGCCTGCTTCTCTACCCCAGTACCACTGAACAGGTTTTCACAGGAATGACTCACTCAGAGAATGGCTTTCAATCACAACTGGAGACTAGTGCAGGTTTTTATTGATCCATGAGCTGCTCATGAGACTATATGCCATGTAAGAGTTTTGATTAAAATATCAGAAGTGCTGTCACTGTGAATAGCACCAAAGGTTGCTTTGCTGATCTCTTATCAAAGTTTTTGGGTATGCTTCAATGACAAGGTAAGTAGTTCAGAGTGAAAGTTCTCCACAGGGGCTGATGTCATATCAATCTTATTTAACATCTATTTAAATGTTATTCCTGCTATCTACAATCAGTACACAAGTTCAGCTACACAAACAGGCTACATCTTGAACCTCTTAACTCCTTGATCATGTCTATAAATTATTACTGTCATTTCCATCCACCTTTATCCTGTGCCCTTACTCTTGTCTGTCTTTAGACATTTACTGTGTCATATTGAATTTAGTTTGAATTCTAGCTAAAGACAAAAAATGCAACTTTGCTTTGTGAAATGCCTCACACAGTTTCAGGGTGTCAAAAGAGAAGATCTGCATTTACTTTCTGAGAATAATATGTCTGTATGAAGACAACCCATCACTTTTGTTTTCACTCCCTATCCTTCCGCTTATGCTTCTCAAGAAAAGCGAGACTTCATGATAAATTTTGTCACCAGGGAGCTGACTAAATAAATTCATGTTTGGAGGGTGTTTTTCCGAGTACAAAAATTGATATGGAAAGAAGCGTGGAGTTGTTTCCTAGAGATCTGTTTGTTGGCAGTGCAAAGTGGATTGAAAAAAGTATGGGAATTGTGGTTTTATTCCAAAAGGCAATAAATTTTTTAAGTGTGTGACACAAGCGAACCTTCTAAGTATCTCAAATGGAGTGATTTTAAAATGACTTCATTATCTTTACCTGTGGCTTTAAGGCAGGAGAGGCTTTATAAAACCAATATTAAAATTTGAGATACTGCCTAGATTAAAATGGCTAAAAAGAACCAACTCATTACATTAAACATTCTGTTAAATGTCACAACTGCAGTGGTGTCTTACTCAGCATGTACCAGACTAATATAAGGAAAGAATTTCAAGTAAATATTGAAAGCTAAATCTTGACCCCAGAGCTAACACAGCCTAATCCACTACTTCAGGGTAAATATAACTCCTCCTTCTCTTCCAGAAAGAATGTTATTCTTAAAGAAACATCTTTAATATTTGTTGTAACCTCCATGTTTTCAGTGCTCATAAAGCAATTGTACAGTCTGCCAAAAAAATGAATCAAACATGATAAAAAAAATCAACAAAATCATAGAATGGTGGGGTTTTGAAGAGACCTTTAGAGATCATCTAGACCAACCCCCCTGTACAAGCAGGTCCACAACAACTTATATTTTACCAAAGACCAATGTTTCTACGTACTATCTTATCAGCACTATAAATTCTCTCAACTCTGCTATTCTAAGTTACAACCAGATAACTGCCAGATTCTTATCAAGAGTGTGAATTCATGTGAATAACATTTTTATTATCAGAAGTGTTGATTTTATTCAGAATTTGCAGTAACAAGTTTACAGGAAATTTATTAAAGCTTCATTTGTATTCAAACCTCTTATTTTTAGAATTTTGTCAATCCAAAAAATGCTGTTCCACGTTAGTCACATAATGAGTGGTTCATTTCACTTAATTTTGGAAATCTGAAAATTAAATAGCTACATCTGAGCAGGTCACTGAGCTTTCTTGTTAGTACTGAAAAAAAGATATTTTCAGAGGATGATTCACAAAATGTGTCTCATCACCAGTATTCTGATGTACTAATAAAACTAGTTCAAGAAATAGTTGCAGAAGCATCTTGGCATATTAAATAAGGACCATCCCATAGACTAAATCTATGAGCTCTGCAGTATGTCTGTATTTGAATCTGGATGGAGTTTGCACATTAACAGACAAACTAATAAGTCTCAGAATTTACCTTACATTTTTCAAAACATACATTTAATAGCAAAATTGAAAAAAGAAAAAGGAAAAAAGCGAAAAGAAACAAAACACCATTTCCCCCCCCCCCCAACATTAAACAAAATGCCAAGAAAATTAGGAAAGCAGTTTAAGAAGTGGTTAATAATCAGCTACTTTATCAGCGTAAGACAGATGGAAAGAAAAACCTTGTCAATGACTTATTTAAATTAGGCCAGTCAAAACTAAAGATAAGGTTTATTTGTAAAAGCTGATGTTTTCCTTAAAAGCGGCACAATTTCAAGTGCCCAATTAATTTCAACTGCTCACAGATATGAAGCTTCAGCCAGCCTTAAAAATGTAAGAGGATTCATTAAAAATTCCCCCAGGAATACTATCAACCAACAACGGAGAGTAGCTCTGTTTGGCTGTGAAAACTGTACCTGTCCCAGTTTTAAAAAGATGCTCTTGCCCCAGTGAGATAAAAATCTAAATCTAAAAGCTGAGGCAGAAGTAAAACAAATACAGGAAAAAAATAAACCAGCCATAATCGTAATGGTAATGGCATTGCACACAGCAGCACAAGTACTGAAAAGCCTTTCTAGGAACTGGAGAAGGCTCAGTGAAAGTGCAGTGACTTTTGTGGATTACATTGGAAACCTGTGTCGAATGTGAGGTGTGGTATGGAACAGGGGACAAAGAAATCAAGGATGTAACAGGGAAACAGTCAGCAGCTCTGATAGCAGAGTCTTGAATCATTTTTGTAGCATATGAAAGGTGGCAGGTGGTAGATAGATGCAGAAATTAGTAACAGGAATATTAAGCCTGGCCTGGATAATATAGGAGTAGAAATGTGCAAGTGTGAGAAAGCACTATGAGTAATGGGAAAAAACCAGAAGTTAAAGAAATAGTATCCCTTATCTGATATTGAGCACTCTGTCTGCAGTGTCATCCAAATGACCAGATAAGAAGAGAAAGAGAAAGATTAAGGTGATCCAAAGCTGTGGTGACAAGAAGATTAGAACTTTACATTGCACAAAAAATGTAAATCAAAAAACCTGAAATTTGGACATTTGCTTAAGACATAAGAGAAGTCAGAGAAAATAATGTCAAAGTCCCTAACCAAAAAGTGCATCTAAAAATCAGTTTGTCTTTGCAAGCCAAGGGTAACCTAACAGGTAAGACAGAGGTTTTATCGTCAATGTCACACAAGTGATTCTGACCAGACCCACCTGGACATACTTGCCTTGGTCCTTGTAGGTAGATGGGTCTGAGGGTATGAGTGAATGAAAAGTGCATATTTACATCAAATCAGAGTAAATATAGTTGGAGAATGAATTCATTGATATCACAGACAAAGTAAATGTTATGCAAACTGGGATGGCTGGAGGTGAATCTGATCTTTCTGGCAAGCAGTAATGTAAGATTCTGAGTTTGTTTGTTTATATGCATTAGTCTTTTGTGCCCATTCTTTTTTATCTTTTTCACAAAATTATGGGTTTGACAGTACGAAGGTTTGAAAAATGTTTCTGGATATTCCTTGGAGAGCAAAACACTCACTAGTGCTAGAATAGTGTTGGTGAGTTAATACAGGTTTAGTATCAAGCAAGCACTTACTCCTCAAGCATCATTATTTTCAGAAGTTATACTGAAGCAATCACACCTTCAACACATCATCGGGGATTCTTTGTTTTGAATATCAGAGATGACATTCACACTTTCTGTCTTTGGGAATTTTACTTCAGAGTAGCTCTAGACTGGACCAATGGATTGAACGTGTTTTAGCAGTGGGAAGAAATTCTCTGGTTTAATTTTTTCTAAGAAATTAAGAAATCTAGTTGGTGTGCATTGAGACCAAGCTTCGTTGCAGACCAAATCATGATAAGATCTTTGTCAATAGAGAGCAAATTTTAAAGTAGGTTCATCATCTGAAATGAAATGCCAATGTAGATCCTACACTATCCAAAAGGTCTTGTTCTCTAGTTTTTGCTTTGGTTTATTTTAAAAGTACTTTGAAAGACTATATAGCATAAATAATACAGAACTCTGACAGTGTGGGCTCTTCCTTTTCACTGTATCTTTTTTTATTTAAACACTTATTTAACAGTACTTGGTGACCTCGGCAAGTTCCTGTGTGACCTACTCTAGGAGGTCCTGCTCTGTCAGTGGGGGTTGGACTAGATGATCTTTCAAGGTCCCTTTCAACTCTTAAGATTCTGTGATTCTGTGATCTCTTGGACTGAGAATCTGGGGGACATCTAATATGAGTCCTGGTGGCAGTAATGCCTCCCTATAAAAGAAATGAAAACAAAGTAACAAAGCTATTTCCAAAACCCACGTTGTGATAACTATGCCGTGGGTTTGCCCTTGTAACACAATTAGAGGACTATAACACATATTCACACACATTTTCTCAAATATTCCAATCCCATTTAAGTTTCACAGGTAGCCTCGCATCAGAGCTTTCAGTGATCTACAGCAACTGCTCCAAACAATTCAGCAATTTGTACTTTGAATGAAATGAGAAGTTAACTCAGGATATTACATCATTTTTATTAAAAATAAAACATTTAATACTTTAAAAGTGAATTGTAATATCCTAAGGACTTTTTTTTATGAAGAGAGGAATCTATATCTTATAAAATATTGGTGCAACATGATAGATTCCTGACTAAAAAAAATACAGCTCTTTCCCTTCAGTTTTTTAGGGTGGGCCATTGTAGCATGAAAATATGAAATCTTTTGACCTTCTACAATAGTTAGAAGACTATTAATCCAGAGTATTACATCTGATTCTAAGACCTGCTATAAGAGAAAATATTTTTAAATGAATATGTGTTTTTATATGTATATATTTATTTTGATTTTTCCTAATATCTACCATTTCATGCTTAACTTGACAATGTCAGCTCTTGGTGTTGTCTGGAGATGTCAAAACATGTCAATGTAATTTCATTCTAATCTGGCCTAGAAAATTCCAGTTGTAATCAATAAGAAATTACTAGAAAAATCTGCTTAGATTTATATGTTAAGAACATCTTTCTGTATTTGTTGTTTTCTGAATTTGCCTTCAGATTGTAGTTTCTGATTTTAAACTGTATAATGAGTCAGATTTTTTTTTTATTTAAAAAACCAAATAAATTTGAGCTCCTTTCTTATATTCACAATTACCGCTTTAGCCAAATATGTCTTTAATTTAGGTGGGTTCTACTGAGAGATTGTCATATGAGTATCAGTATCTGCCTGAATATATTGCTCCAAGTAGTATTTTCCATGTCCAATTAAAGGCAAACAGACTTGAAAGGATACTTCCTGAAGCTAATGGAAAGATAGGCTAGAAGAAGAGTCAAAATAATACTTCAAAGTATGAAGCATTCATACTAGACAGCATTCAGTTATCAAAGTTGAAGGAGAAAAAAATACCTGCAGAATCACTATTTAACTTGCAGAAAAACTGATAGACATCTAAAACTCTTCCACTGTCCACTCTCACAGGAATTGGTCTCACACAATAATATATTTATAAACATATTTGTCACCTAAAATGACTTAGAATTCCTTGAGTGGGATTCAGCAGCCCAATCTTGATCATTTAAAGCCAGGTGAGATGTCATATTCAAAACATTTGCATAATGTTGTAGATATGACACAGGACCAGTTGGCAAGATCAGGCAAGATTTCCCTCAGTGCTTCACATATCACTAGACATCTGTATTGAAGCACTTCAATCATACCACTTGTGCATGTATCCTATGAAATATTAAATCCCTTATATCTTTCATATTGAAGCCTAAACTCTGGTGTTAAGTCCAACTTGCAGCACTAGTTGAAGGGCTACTGCTACCCACTTCTTATGCAACAGAAATATCAGGAAGACCCTTGAATCCCAGGACCTTCTCAGGGTTACCCAAAGAGAGAGAGCTCACCTTTCCTGCTGCTGCTGAGAATATATGAATATTAGCAGGAGGAAAAGAGCTGCCTAAGGAGAGGATGGTTATGTAGGAGAGAGGGATGAAGGTAGGAGAAGGAAAGATAATAGAAAAGAGAGAGAAAAGACAACAGGGGGAAGAAAGATATCAGCTCCATCTAGATACCAACATTTATAAAGCATAAGCTATTTCAGACTCAGACATTTTGACAGCATTTCTGTCCCAACTAAGCAAAATATGTCTCTACTCATTTTCACTTCCAATATCATTATTGTTATTTTTCTCACAGGTAATATTGCAAGCTCCTTTCATACCTTTTTTATCCTATTGTAAATGTATCTGTTCTTGTATTGCAAGCAATTCTGGATTATTTCTTCTCTTCTTCTCGCAGTGTCAGGTCTGAAAATCATACATTTTACCATCATGTCTTCATGTCCTTTGCATTATGTCTCTGCCCTCATTGGGGCTGACAGTCTCCCAGTTTCACACAGGCGGTGATTATCTTTAATGTGTTGTTTCTCCCTCCACCAGATCAATAATGAAGTTAAAATAGGACAAGTCTTGTATACGTCCCAGGTAAAACTCTTCCTAAGTTCAAATGCTGTTATTTATCATTAATAATTTTGAAAAATTGGTTATGAAAATAATGAATTATATATTGCAATCATATAAAACTCTGTACTGTTTCAAATCCCTGTGTCATTTGGAATGTTTATTTAATGTACCCATATAGATGTGGTTGTATACAGCAGCTTCCACTGAAACCTTCCAAGAGCTGTCAAAAGAATTAATGGTGGAGTCCCTCATAGGTCTACCAGAATTTGATCTGCTACACACTAGAACCGTGAGGACTATTTCTCATTATGCTGAAAGCAAAAAGTGTAATGATACCCAAGACCATACTGGTTTAATTTAAATAAGAAATCAGAAATTTCTGAGATCAAGACTATGTCATATGCACAGCTGTAGAGCACACTTCCATTTTTTTTCATCATTCTATTTACATTAAAACTGAAACAACTAAAATTTGCATGTCTTGTATAATAATTCTTGACAGTAAGAACTATCAAAGTTCTCATCAGAATTTGAGTATTTACTTTTTTTCTTATTGTCATTTATTTTCTGTTGTCCTGGTCAGTATTTCAAGATAGAGATATATGTAAGACTTCTGGCAATATGTTTACTCTTTAAAAAAGCTTATTTAGGAAAGTTGGAGATACAGGTAAGGATTTGTGGACGTTGTATGGCGATGCATTGTTTTTAATTTGGTTCCAAAAACACTGTGTGAGTGCTACACCCTGCATCACTGTGCTCAATGAGAGTTGTAATATCTACTTAAAACCTTTCTACACAAATTCAAGCCTGTGTCAGTGAGCAAGAGCGATGGACAGTTTGCTAATTCTTATCTGGAATTCTGTTCAAAGACTATTGAATTCATGGGTTTCCCTCTAAGGAGGCATCAGTCCAAAGCTAGGTATCATTAAATGCATTTAATCAGATTCATGTTGAAATTGCAGATACAGTTTTCCTTGAGGACAATTAACAGGAAATGTGAAGCATTTAAAAAAACCCAAGATAACCCTTCTCAACTTACTGCATGACACCTGGATAGATTTTTTTTCCCCTAAACTTAGAATAAGTTCTCATTTCCTACATTATTGTTGCTAACTTTTTGAATCATCTTTCACACTGATGCTTCCATGTCATATAAAAAAACTTTGCGTGATTTGCTGGCTCATTATGTTAAAATCTTCAACAAAAGTAGGTTGCTTTGACATCAGGAAACCAGCCCGACACAGTGGATTCTGCAAACAAGCAGAATTTCTAAAAAGAAAATGCAGAAAACTGAAACTTAAAATAATTAAATATATTATATACATATGTGTATATTTACATTTTGGTAAATACAACATGCAACCATGTGAACAGAAATTAAAGTCAGTTCCCACTTAAAGATGAAACTTTACCCTTATTCCCCTGATGATACAGCATTTGGAAGCTAGAAACCACATCCTTAAAGAGGATTATGATGTCTCAAAGTTACCTCTGTTTGTATTACAGTGTGTCGCACAGAGAGCTTTGCTTCCAAATTTTGAACTCAGAGGTGACACTGAGTAGCTTTTGCCTGGAGAATCTGACCTTCCTATTATTGGTACAATAGGATGTGTTATTAGTTTGGCTTGTAAAAATAATCTCAACTCAGTGATGCATTTTGGAACTTAAAACATTGTTGGATCTGGAAGAGTCCCATAGGTTCAGTAGCTGGGAGGTAAAAAGGACACAGGGAGAGCCAGAGCTCTTCCAGCTTATGCACAAATTTTTAGGCATATTATAGAGATGGACAGTTGAAATGACTTTGTATTTTTTCAATACTTTTCTATACTTTAATTCTGTTGAGCTCATTGTTTTTCAAGTTAATTTCATTTTAAAGGGAAGTAGGTCACTTGAATCAGGAAAATTAAAATTAGAAAAAAACCTATGTTTGTGCTGATGGGAGCTACCTTGCTCTTCCTGGGAAATAGGTTTATATATTTTCTTAGTATTTACTTCTATTGCTGCCAAGTAGAGGTCAAGCTTTCACATAAAAGAGAAACATTTGTTTAGGATTAAGACTATGTTACACTTACAGTGCTGTAAAGACACAAGAAAAGTGCCTGTTTTCCAGGTAATAGTGCAGGAAAATTACTGTTCACCATCTCCAAACCCTAAGTTTTAAATCAAATACATAGGACAAAAAAAAATAAACCAAAATAGCAGCTCAAATCTTCATAGAGTGAGGACAGAACCCACTATGATTGCTCTGTTCATTGATGTTAATTCTTTAAAGGTATCACATGCTCCAAATCCTTGCTAAAGGACATTTATATCACTTCTATGTTAATCTACAGAGCCAAGGGCTACACAACTCTTATGGTCCAATCCAGCAGTCTAGGATGAAAAGGTTAAGAGGTAGAGGTTTGATTAATATCACAGGGAAGGATGGGTAGCAAAGCTGAAGTAGAATGCTGGAGCTGGTGGGCATCCAGCTCTGTGCTATGCACTTTGCATCTTCTCCTCACCAGGGTATGTCCATCTTCTTACCTCTGCATTCTTCCTGGGATTCTGGAGGTGAAAGGCATGACTAAGCTTAATGAGTGACCCTGTTCTTCTCTCAGGCACTAGGCCATCAGGTGCTAATACTCCTATTCTTTGTTTTCCTACACAGCAGTGACAGATCAAGGTTTAATTTAGTTTCATTAGAAGAAAATTATTTTTTAATTATATTTCATTATTTCTCTTAATATTTTCAAGACTGGTGCTGACAGAAGCTTAACAGAATCCAATCCCTTTTTCATTAGAGAGCATATCTTTGCATTCACCTCACATCTCTATTATGTGCTATCGCATGCTTCATGCACAGCAGTAATGTCTTAGGTAGGCGCTTTTATGAATATCCTGCTTATGTCCACAGCAGTGATGTAATTGAAGGTAAACACAAATCAGTGGTGTTTTCCCTCTTCTAATGGGGATACTTCAGGTCTCCCCCACTTCTCCCTGTGTAGTCTGGGTGGCTTCTCCCAATTTAACACCAAACTGCTGCTGTAACAGACAGAAAAGACTTGCTGAAATTGTGACAGTTCCCTGGCACTTCTTCTGTCCTTTGTCCATATCCAACAGTCTTAGTAAGGACTGATGGTTTGTTTGATAACAGAGGTCAGTTCATCACACATTAGTGTTTGCTGCTCCCTCCTCCTCAGAGGGAGGACTTCTCATACTCTTCTACTCCTCCAGAATGGGATCCCTCCCACAGCAGACAGTCCTCCATTAAATTCTCCAACCTGAGTTATTTACATGGGCTACAGTTCCTCACAAACTACTCCAGTGTGGGTCATTTCCACTGGGTACAGTCTGTCAGGAACAGATTACTCAGTGTGGGTGCCTCATGGAATCACAAGTCCTGACAACAAACCTATGCCAGCATAAGCAGTAATTTTTTCCATCAGAGTTTCTGTAATGGCTTTGCAAGGCATCTGTCTACTGGCAGTATATGAATGAATGGTAAGTTTAGAAGGAACGACATCTTGATTTAGAGGATGTTAATTTCTGTATAGAGAATACTGGATTGTGAAGTCATCTGTGTGTATTAACACAGGGAATGTTAGAGCATCAAGTAATTCTCAGAACAAAAAATAAGCATTTCCTGCCTATTTCCCACTTTCTCTTTCCCCTCTCCCCTTGGAAAGTTATGAGTCAGTGCACCAAATCCTATGACAGCCTCTGTATACAGCTGCATCAGGGAGAGATTTAATTTTTTAAATTTTTTGGGCTGCTTGCACTTTCACAGCAGTGGTTCCTTATTATCTGTGAGGCCAGAAGAAAACCAATACGAATCTGAGTTTTATTAAATTCACAGTATGCCATTTCTTCTCCTCGAATTCTAGGTAGCTTTGACTAGCTTGACAATGGTTAAACAATAAGTACTGTCAAATTTATTTTAAATAATTACACACCAGAAGAGTTACATCAAGAGGCAAATGCCTATAATTTGTGCTGTGCCAGTAGCTCTCAATTAAATCTCAATTTGATCTCTTGAAGCATCCTGGCCCAAATTTGCAGCTAATTCTACTTTCAGCTTCAGAATTTAATCAAGCATTTAGGGGTGAAGAAAAGCA
The DNA here is from genome assembly GCF_028858725.1 of Colius striatus. Taxonomy (NCBI): domain Eukaryota; kingdom Metazoa; phylum Chordata; class Aves; order Coliiformes; family Coliidae; genus Colius; species Colius striatus. The sequence continues at coordinate 202,003,641 of NC_084759.1, forward strand.
TTTCTTACTTGCTGTAGTGACCTTGTAGTCTTCCACAACGTTGAGACACTTCAATGATAAACATGAACAAACCATAAGTACTTTTGGGGTTGAGTGCCTGAGGATGAATATTATGTCATGCACATATTCATTCTATATATTCAATTAAAAGGGCAGGGAGGGCAATATCCATGTATGTGTTTGTGTGTATGTGTGCATGTAAAGACACCAAGAGGATTTGTAGCACTGTTTGAATTCCCACCGGAGTTCCTAGATCTTGCTGGTAAGATAATTTCCACATCCACATCTGTATCATTTAAAAGTGTGACTTGTGCATCTGGATGTCTAAATCAAAAGCAGTAGGGAATGTGGCAAACTAGAATGAAAAAGTAAATCATGTTTCAAACTGTAAAGCATGTTACTTGCTTAAGGAGTCCATGAGTTTGGGCATAATGCCTTCCATATTACAGTTTTTGAAGGCTCTGCTGAGGTCAGTCTGTATCACCTCATACATGAAGTGTAGGCATAGCTCTTCCGTGATCTTTTAGACACTTCTCCATGCACTTTAACGATATATCGTGAGTGGTTTCACCACAGTTCACCAAATTTTCTTTTAAGATAAGGAAGAAATTTCTCTCACAGTGAAGGTAGTTTAGGAAATACATTGCTGTTGACGATAAGCATTTAGTGAAGATCAAGTAAGGTACAAAGAAATTTCTACAAGATATAAAAACTTTGTCATAAAATATGTAAGAGGAAATGGTAGTAAAACATTTCAAGCTTGTAATATATAATTCTGAATATTTACTGCCTCACAGGAATGAAATTGGCCTTTTCCCTCTCAACTGAGGGTCCACAGAAGTCTGAGACACTTAGGATCATGTGAGTAATTAGTTAAAAGATATGAAACTATCATATGCTTTCTAGCATGTCATCTACTTTCCCTATGCAAGAGGAAATAACATCACTGTTTATCTGATATTTGCTTGATCCTGACAAGAAAGATGTAGTAAGACAATCTGAGGTGACGATATGAATGATAGCATTTCTACTTGTGTGGCATAGATTTGCACTGCCGACTCATATTTGTAACGTGTACTTCACATCAGGGCCCCACATAACTTTTTGTGTTACTGAGAATCTCTGTGTTTAAGAAAGGTATGAGTACTTCTGTGATTGCCTCTCTCTGAAATGCATTGAAATATCAGAATGAAATGAAGGACATTTTCTTAATCAACTTGCTGACAGCTTGAAGTTGGTGCTAACAAGAGTTTTGTGACTTAAATGAGTTTTAATCAGCCTTTAATGGATAGTTTCTGTGTGTGCTGCAGTTGCTAGTCACATTTCCTTTGATTCCAATGATTCAGGGTCATATTGGAAATACATTGTAATATTAACACAGAGACCTAAATAAGAAGTTCCCATATGCCATCTATCAGATCCTGGTTTACCAGCCACTTGCACACAATTCTAAATCCATTTCTTCTCAGAAACACATGTATGACCGTAATTTAAGCATACAATCTTTTCCAACAAATCTGATACATCTCACAAGGATTAGAGCAGTGGCCAAGCTTTAAATTAAATTAAATACTGATCACACTGAACTTTTTGCTCTTGGGTGTCATTAAGGCAGAGCTGGGAAAGATTTTTCCCCCTTTGGCAGCATGTTTTTTCCCTTACTCGACTCTTAAGACAATGAGTTTGTTTATCCATCAATTAGAACTCCCTTTGTTATGTTTTCTTTTGACTACTCTGTATATCTTGCATAATTCCCTCTTTGCACACAATTCATGGCAAGAACTTGCAAGTCTTCATCTGGTTTAGTTTAAGTTTTTATTCTGTGTCAGTTCTTGGTACACAGAATTTCAGATGTAGGATTGTTAATCAGACATTAGATACAATGATCTTTGGTCAGCAACAGAGAACTGCCCAAAGTAGCAGAAATCTGTTAGGGCTGGACAGACCTCCATAGTATATGTGTGGGAAAACTGGTTCTCCAGTCAGCTTTGAATAGGAAGAAAAGATGAATAGAAAGTTTGGATGAAACCCTGTGGACAATTTAGAGGCTGTGGGATTCAGAAGTGTACATTTCCTACATAGATTCATCTTCCCCGAAATCTAGTCTAACAGTCTCAGCTTTGAGTAATCAAGGGAGTCAGGGAGCAAAAGGCCTCAGTTCATGTCATTGCTATTTAGAGATCTGAGAGGTCAGCTAACTCAAGCTATAAAAGCTTCTATTTTTCTAAAGTTAGATTTGTGACTAGGATTCTATTCCTCATGTCTTCATGTATCAGCAAAGGGACTTTATACAATATCTGTTATAAACACAACTCATATTGCAATCGCTAGAGGGTTTCCTTTTCACATACATCTTTCCTCTCCCTGAAAAAGACAGTCTTGAATGTCCTGAAGCTCTTTTCAAATTCAAGTGTTATAGGGTACTTTTTAAAAATAGAATTAATTGGTCCAGTCATGCCTTGCATTTCAGACATCCCTCCAACTGAAGACACTTCAATGAGTCTATCCTACAGGTATTATGTAAAAAACTGCTCGAAGGAGGGATATGCTCGGAGTCTTCTGTTGACATTGCTCCATTTTATTACAATCTTTATATTCCACTAGAAAATAGGCCAGAATGCAGGTACCTGACTTCTCAGGAGAATGAATCTGACACAAGGATGCTCCGAGGTCATTCTTCCTCAGTTCTCCTTGTTAGTGCTGTCCTACTTTTCATTAAATGCTTAAAGGTCTTTTGAGATGGAGAATTGCTCCTTATTAGGGTTATCAGGACATAGCATGCTCTAGAAATGGAGTACCTGTTTTAATACCAATGAATATTTAATTTGCACATAGTAGGACAGCAAAAAGGGTAATACCTTCCCTCAAGTGAACAAAATGCACCTTAGTGGACTCAGCAAAGAGATCCAGGCTGTTTCCTTCATCCAACTGATGGAAATTTGAGCCCACTGTGTCTTTCAGCTGGGAGGCTGCCTTTTCCAGTAGATCATGATAAATCTAGGCTTCATTTTACTTTCAATCTTACCACTAACATAGCATAGAGATTTTGCAGAGCAGTTATATATTTCAGATTGTTATCACTAAGAAATAACAACAAAATCAAACCACATATAGGTTTTATTAGTCACAGAATCTCTCCTCTCCTCTCCTCTCCTCTCCTCTCCTCTCCTCTCCTCTCCTCTCCTCTCCTCTCCTCTCCTCTCCTCTCCTCTCCTCTCCTCTCCTCTCCTCTCCTCCTTTCTCAGTTCAGTATTCATACCAAAAAAATCAATAATTTGAGTGGATCTAACCATCATGATTAGATCACAAAAGATCCTTAAATCCCACTGGAACCACTCGAAATTAGTCTAGAGCTGCCACTACCACTAAGGATTAAAGCCATTTTTATAATTCTATGTGAATTTTGTGCAGATGGATTTGGTTTGGTGTTTGTGTGTGTATGCAGCCTAAATGTAGGTCTCATGTATTTATGATTTTCTCTGTGAGATATGAGGATGCATACCTTAGCTTGAAAGTGCACATAGGTTAACATTCTGCATATGCAAAATGTCAGTTTATGACTACTAGACAGACATTTTTATTGTTTACATGGATTTCCTTTATTTTTACCCCTCATTCCTACCTCCAAGCAAAATTATTGAAAAGATAAAGAAAAATGTCAAAAATTTGGTATTTTTTTTCAGAATAGTTCATTGTTACCTAAAAATACAGATCCAGAAATACACATTGGATCTCAGCAATGATAGAAACCTGAGCAAAATTAAAAAAATATATATCTAAGAAAAAGAAGAAATGAAAATAATCTTACTGACATTTCTGTGAAAATCGAATGTTCTTTTTTACACAAACACGGAGGACTGGTTTCATTACTGAGTGTCAGGGGGTCACACGATAGCAAAAGCTTCTGCATGTCACTCAATCTACACTTTGGCATTTTTTCAACTGGGAGCTTTCTTTCTATAGGGGAATAAGTCCTGGGGTAGGTGTAATGTTAACTGCATGGGCAATAGGATCAGGGTATGCCTGTTGATATTTAATACTCTCTATTGCCAAATTCTAAAATAATTCACTGCCAATCAAATACTGGACTACAGCAGCCAAAGCATCATGATCTTTGTGCTTCTATTAGTTAATCACATCTACAATGTTACCTCCACTGTAGCTCTGAAATTAGATTGTTAGACAAGTTGACAATCTTGACTTATAGTGTCAAATCTGAGAGATCAATCTTCTAGTAGTATCATTAAGTCTGAGTTCTTGGAAGAATACAATTATATAAGGATCATAGAGTCATAGAATCATAGAATGGTAGGCTTGGAAGGGACATTTAGAGATCATCTAGTCCAAATTCCCTGCAGAAACAGGTCAATCTAAATCAGGTCACATAGGAACATGTCCAGGCAGGTCTTGAAGACCTCCAAGGAAGGAGGCTCCACATCCTCTCTGGGCAGCCTGGGCCAGGGCTCCCTCACCCTCACAGTGAAATAGTTTTTTCTTATATTTAAATGGAACTTTTTGTGTTCCAGCTTCATCCCATTACTCCTTGTCCAGTTGCTAGCTACAATAGAAAAAAGAGATGCCCCAACCTCCTGATATCCACCATTTAGATATTTGTAAATGTTAATAAGATCTCCCCTCAGTCTCCTCTTCTCCAGACTAAACAGCCCCAGTTCCTGCTGCCTTTCCTCTTTGCATTGATAACCAGCATGTAGATCTCATGACTACAGTGGAGGAAGGGGAACCTTGTAGGCTTAAAAGTCAGAAACCACATGAGAGTATAAAAAACAACCCTCCTCCCAAAAAAAAAATCACCGCCTGATTTTCTGTATCAGACCAAAGGTTTTCTCTTGCCTCAACTCACAATTCTGTTGCTTAAATGTTAGTTGCACCTCTACCCTTAAATTTCTATGTGACTTTAATCCACTTACTGCTCTTGGAAGCTGTATCTAAAAACCAGTTAATGTTTCTTATAATCTTCCGTGGAGTATTTTGAAATTTGTGTATGAAAAATATTTCATACAACATCACCTCACCAACTCCATTATTTGTTCCTTTTCCTTCTCACAACTATCAGCTTTGACAAAATGTTACTTATAATGGACTCAAAAGACTTGTAGAAAATTTTCCAAGTCATGATGTTCATTAAGTATACACTGTCACAGACTTTCATGCAATGGGAGGTGTTTTTTCGTAGCATGAGGATATGTCTGATTAGAATACAGCTTAACTATTTTGCAGTTCTGTATGTGGGTATTATTCAATCATTCTTAATACTTTCAATGCTCTGAATTTCAGAAGAGTAAATGGATTATTTGGAGGTGAATTAAAATGTGTTCAAAGTAGATGATGGAAGGCAATTTCCAAATAGGACAAAAATGAGCCAATGCATATTTAATAAAGAAGTTATTTGCCAAGAAAAGGTCAACATGAATTTCTTCCATATTGGAATTGACTTTGGCAAAGAAATTAAACCAAAAAAAAGAAAAAGGACATGAATAGTATCCATCTAAATAGTTACTTAAATTTAATTTTTAAAAGGGGATTAAGGACCTTAAAAAAACAAAACCAGTTCATGTTGAATTAGATGTTTCTATTAGCAGAAATAATCATCTCTTCACACTTCTTTGCTTAGCATCATCTGTTACAGATCCGTGCTCTTTCGTGGAATGCACATTTCACGCAAGTAAAGAGTAGCACCAGATAGTCTTACCAATGTAATACAAAGGATTTTAAACAAAAAAGATATTTAATATAAAGCAGGTTATTACAAGAGTGTTCTAAATGCTAATAATACTAATATTACTATTAAATTAGTGATAAATAGATTTCTTGCATAACTACTTGAGTTTGACAATCAATTATGGTATGAGTTCTTTTGAGTCTTGCTAATGCAGCTTTACCATTACCCTTCTGTACTGTTCTGTTACTGAAGTACATCCAGTGTTCATTAGTAGATGCTTGAATGGTTCTTTCTCTTCTGTGAGAGGTTGTTTTCTCATGGGACTGTTTTCAGACAAATCAGCAAGAACTGGGATTGTTCAATATTTCCGACTAGTCCAGATTGTTGAATGATGTGAGTTATGAAATTTTATATCTAATTTGGGGAACTCAAGTTAGAAAACTTCAGTGTGGAAGCTGACCCTACCAAAGACAGTGTGGGGGTTTTCTCTACATTTACATCATGCTTTCAAAGGAGAAATTAATGACAGAGTTTCAAATATGATCATAATACCTTTAAGTACCTGCTCCAAACTTGCCAGGATTTAAGTTTAAAAATCTGGTCATTGATTTACATGAAACTGGAAAAAGATTTTGTAATTTCACAAATCTATTATAAAGATAAGCTTTTATTCCACATCTTAAAAAAGTCACAATGAGTGGGAATTGAAACTATAACTGTTTGTTTCCCCCCTCTCAAACACACTGCTGGGTTTTTATACATAAGTTTTTCTTTTCCAATTTCAATGCTATGAATCACTTTGAAATACCACTGGCTGTTTTGCCTGCTCCATAAGACTATACAAAGTAAAACAGGCAGAAAGTAGTTGGGTGGGCAAACATAAGGGCTAGCAGACAGATGAGTAATCAAAACAAGAGCTTGTGTGTTATGTTAGCCTAATATCAATACTTTGTCTTTCTATTCTGTTGGCATTTAGAGTGAAAAAGGAAATTCTAAGCAGTACTAAAGTAAACATAGTTCATGAATACAAAGTATTTCTGCCAACAAAGCAAAGATTGCAGTTTATATAATGCAAATGAAGAATCGTTGTAAAATTCTATTGTTTGCGAATCTGAAAAGCTTTAGCATATCTATGGGAATTATCTAACTCCATATTATGTTTACTTGGGTTTTTCCTTCTCTCTTAACCCTTTTTTAAATTTTATTTTAATGTATGTAAGTAAGTATGAGATTTACCTGTCTTAGAACCTGAGTGAAAACAGGATTGTACAGACCATAGCTGTAACCCAGAAAATCCGGCATTGACCTATGAAAAAAAAAGTGTAAATAAACAAAACAGAGACTATTTGGACATAATTTAAATATCAAAAGCTCCATTACCTAGTGCTTATGGATTATTCTTTACATCTGGTTGGGTTCCTTATAACATTAAAGTATATTTACTTAGTTCTACCATCTAATTTTTAAACTTATGATAATTCACATTAGTTATATTGGAGTTTTAGTCTCCCACTCTCTTCCAATCTGCAGAAATTTTTAAGTTGAATTTGAATTCAGTTAATCTTAGTTTTTAAAAATGTAAGCTATGGACATTTCCTCAGAATTCCCGATCATTATTAATTTTCTTCAGTATTTCGATCGTTACTAATTCTTGGAAGAGTTCACAAAGAGTGTTACCAGTATTATTAGTCTTAATCTAAATTAAGTTGCAAATGAAGTTTGAAGATGTAGAAATAACTACCCTTTTAGAGTTAGATGTTTTTGGTTTTAAGCTATCTAATTTTTCTGGAAGATTCCAGTTAAATACAAATTTAAACTTTTCTGCTTAGAGTAGATAAGAAACCAAAACCTTTCAATAATAGTTTAAAAGAAAATAAAATGCTTTTTGTCAATGATGATTTTTTTTAAAGGAAAAAAGAAGAGCATTTCTGTAAATATATGCATTTACTGAAAGTAACATTTTTAATCAAGGAAGTTTAGTACATGACTCAACCTAATAAAATTGTTTATATATGTGAATGTTTTTCATTAACATCTAGATACACGACCATGCCATCCTCCACACAAATACATAGAATACAGTAATTCACCACATTAGAGTGTATAGCATGCACTGGAGCTGGAAAGTCCATTGAGGATGAGTCACTCCTACACTGTTACACTTGTTGGGAGAGTTATATTGAAAAGAACTTGTTCATCAAAACTAAAATTTCAGTTATGAAAAAACTTGGATACACAATGAATTTATTATTGTACAAAAAAGAAAATGTAGCATCCCACTGTAGCTTCAGAGTTAGGTCACTTATGAATGGAATTAAACTCATGTAGCATCAGCTATGCATTATGTGTTTGGGTTTGAGACAATCAAACCTTTCAGTTAGCAGAAAGGTAGAAAAATAGGTACTGTAAGACTGGTTCAACTGGTCTACTTTGGGATAAGACAAATCATGCCCAGAAATTGTTACTTCTGTCTGTTGACTATAGATGATGTTAGATAGTTAGTCCAAATGTAGAAATGTAATGTTAAAACCCATCACTCTCAACTGAAGTTTCTCCCACATTCAAAAAGTTATCAGAAAGTTGAAACAGATGGTTCTACTACATAGATACAGACTATAATGAAGGGCTAGAAGTCTTTTTTAATGTACAGTTCTATCCATTAAGGTAGTTAGAGTTATCAGAAACCAGAGTTTGATACTTGTCTGCATATAGAAAAGGGAATATTCCCTTCCTTGCTCCTTGAAAAGTTTTTACATGTTAGAGTGTTTTTGCAGATGAAGTCTACAAAAAATTTGAACTGGAAATCTAAAAAAACCTAAAATCAGCCTATTAAAGCTAAGTAGAGCTCAGAGAAACTCACATCTAAAGATGTAACAGCAAAGCCATATGTGGAAAAAGATTCAACTTCTGTTTTGACTGATCTTTATTGTTCTGTCCTCTGTTGTGTAATATGTCAGTCTGCACAAAAACATCTGCATAGACTATTGACACCTTGCTAGGCTTTTATGTTTGTTGATCAACTTTCCTATAACATATTTCTCTATGCTCATGTCAACATAATTGCTATATCATTGACCAAGATGTTCCCTTCCCAGCTTCCCCAGTCTAAAAACACATAAAAATGGTTGCTGCACTAAATTTAGATGTTATTTGCCATGTAATCCAGGATGTTCGGTGATTTGAAAAGTTGACTGTCCTCGAAAGGGGCTTACCTATATTTCTGTTGTTAGTAGGTAGCCTGTGAATGCTTTATTTGAGAGCTGTTGTTACCCCTGTCAAAAATGTTATAAAGTGGAGTCTGAATCACCCATTGCAGAGCACTGGAACATGACAAATATGTGAAAGTATTTGATAATATAGTAAAGGAGAGAATGAAAAAAAAAAAAAAAGAATTAAAATAACCACAAAATTCAGTCAGTTATAGAGGTGCTGGGATACAATGTTCCTTGTTGAGAAGTTAAATGAAAACTCCACTTGAAAAATGTGCAGCACTCCCACTCCTCCTCAAAGAGCAGGCTGTATCAGAAAAGAAAAACAGAAAAGCTTCACTGCATTTGTCAGATTTGCAAAATTTCAGTGAAATTTGAACTACAGTTCCAAAGAGCAGACTCTACATGTATTTCTGAACCTTATGTGGTAAAATCATCAAAAGTTTTGAGCATCCATCTGATTTTTAGTATCAAGACTTTAGTCACTTGAAGGAGAGTAGCTCCTTAGTGCTTTTTAAAGTTTCTTGATTTCAATGTACTGCATTAAAAATATTTTTAAGAAGTATATAGCTCGTGTAATTTCTCATTCATTAAAATTATATCTAACTATTTTTCAGCACTTTCTAGACAAATGTTTCCAAGTTCTTTATAAAGATCACAGTCATTGTTTCCCTTTTAAGAGAAAGGAAGGGTAAAAGAGAGAGAGATCCAAACTATTAACTTTTTAACCTGACTACTTATAACCTGGATGTGTTGCACACTGTGTTGGTTTTATTCCATAACGGTTTAAAGTATTGCCTCATCAACATATTCAAAAAAACAGTCAATGAGAAGCCAAGCTGCAGAAGTGTATGTAGGCACTTGGGACCGACTTTACTTCCTTCAAAAACCATTGGCCTTCAGGACTGTCCTTTCTTTTATATCTACCAGAAACTGTGCAAGTATATCCAATTTATTCTTGTTAGCAACACAGTATAGATAAAGCTACCTAAAAAGCCATGCTAATGAGGAGTTGGAAGCTGGTGTGCTGCTAGAAAGGTACAACCTGATTGTCATTGCTGAAACTTGGTGGAATGATTCCCATGACTAGACTGTGGCTATCAATGGCTACCAGCTGTTCAGAAGGGACAGACAAAGAAGGAAGTGTGGAAGGGCTGTCCTCTACCTCAATAAATGGATAGATTGTGATGAGTCCTTCTCTGAGGAATAGAAACAAGCAGATTGGAAGCTTATGGGTAAGAAGAGACTGAGGCATCAAAGGGAACCTTGTGGTTGGTGTTCGTCACAGGTCACCCGATCAAGCAGAGTCTATTCATGAAACCTTCTTGCACAAGCTCCAGGAGTTATCATACTCACAGGCTTCAACTTTCAGCCACCCTGACATCTAGTGGAAAAGTAGCATTAGGAGCTGTAAGTAAACCAGGAGACTCCTGGACTGCATTGAGGATAACTTCTTAAGCCAGGTAATAAACAGCCCTACCAGCAGGGATGTGATACTGGAACTCTGTTCACCAACATTAATAAGCTAATTGGTGACAAGAAGATTGTTATCAGCCAGCCAGCCTAGGCTGCAGAGATTGTGTGATAGTGCAGTTCACAGTCCTGAGAGATGTGAGTCAGGTGAAGAGTGAAGTCAGGATCTTGAATCTTAGGAAATAAAAGCTTCAGCTCTTCAAGGAAGATACTTAGGTATTTGTAAATATTTATGAGATCCCCCCTCAGTCTCCTCATTTCTAGACTAAACAGCCCCAGTTCCCACAGCATTTCCTCGTATGAAAGATGTTCCAGTCCCCTGATCATCTTGATGGCCCTGCACTGGACTCTCTCCAGAAGTTCTCTGTCCCTCAAGAGAGCTGAGGAACCCAGAACAGAACACAGTACTCCAGATGAGGCCTCACCAGGGTAGAGTGGAGGGGGTGAAGAACCTTCCTTGACCTGTTGTCCACACTCTTCTTGATGCATCCCAGGCTGCCATTGGCCTTCTTGGCCATGAGGGCACATTGCTGGCTCATGGTTAGTTTATTATCAATCAGAACTCCCAGGTCTCTCTCTGCAGAGCTGCTCTCCAGTAGGTCAACCCCCAGCCTGTACTGGTGCATGGGGTTGTTCCTCCCCAGATGCAGGACTCTGCACTTGTCCTTGTTGAACATCATGAGGTTCCTCTCTGCCCAACTCTCAAGTCAGTCGAGATCCCTCTGAATGGCAGCACAGACTTCTGGGGAATCAGGCAGTCCTCCCAGTTTGGTGTCATCAGTGAACTTGCTGAGGGTACACTCTGTCTTCTCATCCAGGTCATTGATGAAGATGTTGAACAAGATTGGCCCCAGAACCAATTCCTGTGGAACTCCACTGGCCACAGGCCTCCAACTCGATTCTGTGCCATTGATCACAGCCCTCTGGGCTCTGTCATTCAGCCAGCTCTTGATCCACCTCACTGTCCACTCATCCAAGCCACACTGCTTGAGCTTTCTGATGAGGATGTTACGGGAGACAGCGTCAAAAGCCTTGCTGAAGTCAAGGTAGATGACATCCACTGCTCTCCGTTCATCTAGCCAACTGGTTATGCACTCATAGAAGGCTATCAGGTTGGTCAAACAGGATTTCCCCTTGGTGAATCCGTGTTGACTCCCCTGATAACTTTTCCTTCATATGTTCAGTGATAACATTCAGGCTGAGTTGTTCCATCTCCGTTCCAGGGACGGGGGTGAGGCTGACTGGCCTGTAGTTTCCTGGGTTTTCTTCCTACCCTTTTTGAAGACTGGCGTGACATTGGCCTTTCTCCAGTCCTCAGGCACCTTGCCTGTCCTCCATGATTGTTCAAAAATGATGGAAGAGAGGCTTAGCAATCACATCAGCTAGCTTGAGACGTGGACCCATATAAATCTCATGACGTTCAATAAGACTAAGTGGAAGGTCCTGAACATGGGTCAGGGCAAACTTTGGTATCAATACAGGCTGAGGGATGAAGGGATAGAGAGTAGCCATGCAGACAAAGTCTCAAGGGTACTGGTAGATAAAAAGCTGGATGTGAACTGGCAATTTGCACTCTCATCCCTGAAAGTCAACCATATCCTGGGCTACATCAAGAGTGACCAGCATGTCAAGGGAGGTGATTCTGCTCCTCTACGCTGGTCTGTATTGCATCCAGCTCTGGAGTTGTCAGCACAGGAAAGACATGGACCTATTAGAGTGGGTCCTTAGGACCTTTAAAGTTATCAGAAGGATGGAACACCTCTTACATGAGAAAAGGTTGAGAGAGTTGGAGTTATTCAGCCTGGAGAAAAGAGGCTCTGGGAAGAGCTTATTGCAGCCTTTCGATACTTACAGAGGACTTACAAGAAAGATGGGGAGAGATTTTTTTTTTTAGCAGATCCTGGAACAAATGACTAGATCACATTTAAATGTTTCTTTCAATCTTTCAAATCAATTCTGTGATTCTAGGATGGAGTCAGGTTTTAATTTCTTTATACAATTTTACTCTGTTCTTTGTAACAGCACAGTTCACACATACAAATAATATTCACTCCTCCAACAAGTAAAAATAGTAAATCCCAACAATATGATATTTTACATTATGTAGACCCAGTAAATGAGCTGCAATAAAAAAGAGTATGGCTTAATAGACACTTTACTAGATTGTAATTTCATAGGTCATGGTTTTATTTTTCTCTCTAATGAAAACCTGCAAGGACACCTTTCTGAAATCACCTAATCTTTTCTGCACCTGTTTTGATTGCTGTACGGTAGAAATAATGACAGGATTCTGTTTGGCAAATCACTGAGCACCGGGCTTTACATAGGAGTCATGAGGTGTTATTACTAATAATATTAATCGTAATAAAATAATAAGGAAATAAATACACTATTTTGTGCCAAACATAGATAAACTTTTCACTATTTCTTTAAAAGTGAACCAAGCTCACTGGGATAAATATGCAGGGTAATTTCATCTTCTTGTTTTCTTATGCTGTCATCTCTGTACTATGAGTATTTAGTCTGATCTGAAGAACTGAATGTGTTCAGGCAGTTTGAGCATACCACAGGTGAGCTGGAGCTTATTCTCCACTTGAGTTTCATCCATAACAAATCTAAGTCATACAGTCCAGCATCACAGTGAGAGCTGAAGTCTGCATGCATGATCACATTTACTTCAAAACCTTACTCCTGACTTGCATTGCACTAGGGTTTAAGTCACTACCTTGAGGTGCCAATCTGATGTCTATTTCCATCTCACACACCTGTAAATCTGACCTCAGCGACCATGTCACAAAACTGTATTCCAGCTGATATTACTGGGGAAAATATGGAGAAGCCATGAATGATCCACATACTGAGTTTGAATTACATCAAAGGAAAAACAGAGTAGATAAACACCACTACTTTCAGTCCTGAACATATTGTATGTGTAACCAGCCTCCAGGATCCAAACTTGACGGTCTACCAGTTTTCGAAGTTGTTATTGCAAGGACATTGGCCAAGGATAAGGAGCTATGGCCAGAAACCATATGTGATGACCAGATGTTAAAACAGACATTGGCAGCTACCATAACTGGAGTAGCATACAAATCCAGAAAAATGAGATGTGAATCTGCCTTTGATCTCTTCATCTATACTCTGAATGTCTTTTTGTTGCCTCTCAGGATGAGGAACTATGAACGACTATGGATTGAAGAAAACAATTTAAAAGGAAATGGCCGGTTTCAACAGGCTAATGGACTACAATTGGTATTTGTAGGATTTTCTAGGGGCCTGTAGCAGAAAAGTCTCCAAGGGCCTTAAAAGAATAGATGGTTATTTCCAAAAGTAAACTAAGCTGAAGAAAAATCCTTGAAAAGCACCTACAGTTATTTACTCAAATAACTGTAAAAAAAAAGAAGTATCCTCATTATTCTACATTTTTTTTCCAATGGGTCTGAAAAATTCTATTCTAATGTTTCCTTTTGTGTTATTCATACCAGAGCTTTATTATTGTGACAGATGACAGAAGTTATGGGATTTAAACCCATTTAAACGAAGGTGCCAAGTACAACCACAGGAGCAGTTTTTAATCCAGCATATCATCTCTCTGAATTTTGTTACAACCAATGCTCATTGTACAACACATCCAAGACTGCCATCTAATGCTATCAAAAAAATTCTTAGTGCAACCTTATATTTTTGGCATAATATAGCAATAGCAGGAACTAATGCTGCAATATTAAAATATTCTTAGAACAGAATTTCCTATTGTCAAAGAATAACACTTTTGTTTTGCTACTGCTGTTAATTCCCTGCCAGTTTGGACATTAAGCAGTAACTAAAAACATTTTAAAAACGATATAGCTATGATGAAAAATCTATTAACAGAAAACTTTACGAAGTTATATTGTGCAATATGATAAACATTGACCTACAAATATTTATTTATGCATTGTCTGTTCACTTAAATTTATCAGTAAGCTGAACATTCATGCCACTTGCAAATTCTTATCTGAACTTGCTTCCAAATGCCTTGCTCCGGTAAATAGCAGTGTTTGATCCAAAGTCATTGAACTAGATAAGATCAATAAGATGATTGGCTTCAAATAGCTGTGGATCATGTACTTGAATAATACATCAGTTACCTTGATTTTTACCATGTTGTTACTTATTCATTATTAAAAATAACATTTATTTAATCTTGCTGAGAATGTCTGAAGATTATTATACAATACAAGGGAAGAAATGCTTTTACGAGAGTAAATTATACCTCTCTTCCCTAAAGGAATACTTTAAGATTTATCAAAATGGTAGGTGATAGAGCATAAAGAAATAAAATGTGTTCATTTTTTTGAGCTTATTCTCCAGATTGCTGCTTTTATATTATACTGTATTAATTCTATCTATCAGGAATTGTACTGGTTACCTGTGAAAGCAAGTAGGAATTACTTTTACTGCTAACTACTGCATTTTTTCCTTCCTTTTAATCTTCTTTGTACACTGGCTCTTAAAAAGGAAAGATACAGGCAAGCTATTCTGAAACTACTGCCAAAATTAAACATTCAGGGATCTAATGACATGCTCACACATTTGAAGGTAGACCAATTCAATGTTAATATCTATAGCTCTGTAGTACCAATATGAAATGCTACTGCCTAATAGAGTGAAGATTGTGAAGTATAGTACAGTGTATTCTCTGTGTACTTATAAAGTCCTTAAACTTCCCCAGCAGTGTTGGACCCCTTTGGCTTGGCTTTCTGGAAGTGATTTATCCCATATGCTTTTACAGGATGGAAGAATGATTCACTTCACAATATTAACATTTAAACAATCATCACCTGGTCTTGCCACCACAAGGATGAGCAAGTGACTGAACATTTCTTGTGGATCCAGGATTCTGATGGAATCACCTGTACACCAGTCAAATTTTGTGTACATTGGTAAGGGTTCAGTGTTGTGGCTATAATAGGAACCTAGAGAGATTCTGGAAAATGCAGTATAGGTTTCATGTAAAGTACTTACAGCATTGACTGGATATACTCAGAACAAATCCTATTAATTATCTTCTGTTTTAGGATTCCTTACATTTTTCCAGTTAAATTCAAGTTTTGATTGACTTAATCTAAATAAATGGAAACATATCAAGTCAATTGAGGTCTAAATTGAACATCTAACTTATGGATCTTCAGAGGTTCAGTTCAGCTGTCCTCACACAGGCATCTTACAGCAGCAGATATACACAGAGTATCTGAAACATCCACATTGATTTGGCAAATATAACGGAATTACAGAAGTCTCATGTCCTTCTGCATCAGAAGTAGAAACTCAGCTAGGACATCTAGGGCATTTTGAACAGTGCTAGGTACATTTGTGTAATTATCTGAGCAGAGACTGTGGAATCTGTGACATCACTATTACATAAATGGTTTAAAATGAGTAGTACATATCTCTACTGAATATACTTGAAAATATACTGATAGCTGCACTAGAAACTCAAAATTAGACTGACAAACATAGTATTCGATTCACTTTTTATGAACTAGGTCCACTAACTGGAAATTTAAGAAAGTCTTCTGGGAAATAAAAAATAAAAAGTTTTGAAACAAGTAAAGGATCAAGAGTATGCACAATTTAATGCATGTTTATGGAAATATGTATAAGTAAAAAGTCTAAAAGTAATCTGAATGCTGCATACTACCATCACTCAACTTAGGGAAAAGACCTTTTCTGCAATTCAGGATTCTGTTTTAGAGATACTTTAAGACTACAGATCCAGCTACATATGCACCCAAAACTATGGTGCTTAGCATCGTTTCTGTTAAGTTTAAGAGGCATTTGGACAATGATATTAACAATGATATGTTTTAGCTTTCAGGCAGACCTGAAGCAATCAGGGACAGCTGGACTAAGTGACTGTTGCAAGTCCCTTCCAACTGCAACCATCCTATCCTATCCTATCCTATCCTATCCTATCCTATTTTTATTTGTGGCAAATACAACATCAGTTTTAACAGCTTTAAGATCTATATGATTATTCATTGATCTTGCCCTACACAATCAGTGAACAAATAATTACTCTCATGAATAGAAAAGTCCTCACAGGCAGTATTCAGCTTCCTGCTGTTTTCCTTTTCTGCTGGAAGGATTTCATTCTTTGAATTTTTGAGATCACATCAGTAACTTCCTGCTTGCTCATCCTTTCAAATATAGACACAAGGCACATTGAAAATCAAAATTGCCTCAGTACTTGAGAGCATGGACTTTGTAAATTCTTGTCTCTATATTGTAGAAAAGAAGTCAGGATTTGCAAGAGAAAGTGTTGGAGTTTTTCATTTTGGGCTTAGATGACTTAATTGTTGAAACTTTTTTGAGATTTGTAATTGTGCTGTGGGACTCAGAAGTAGTTTGAAATATTTACAAAATGCATAGGCTTTCCAACTTTAATAAGATACTCCTGAAATCAGATTAGTATCATAACAGTCATTTAAACAAAATAAGTTAGTTTTTAACAATATTTGTTCAGTTTTCCATAGACCACAGACTCAGAGATATCTCTGTCCTGAGATTTAGTGCCTTGCAAGACAGTTGCTGCTGTGAGTTGTTATTTTTCTCCTGACAACATGTCTGACGGCAAAGGGACAGACGAGTATCAAATATTGGACTGTTGGAGAGCAGGTAGCAAGAGATCTGGCATTGTTGGAAGATGTAGGGTAAGACCCTGTGCAAAGACCATTACAACAGTTTGTTCTCAGAGCCACATCACAGAGAGATTAATAACTTTAAATGGCATGTTTTCTGCCATCTCTACAAGGAAATCTGAAAAGGTCTCTGATAGCTGTTAGGTGTTTTTCTTACTTCAGCTCTTCTAATGGAAACAACATCAGATTAGAGAAGTGCCTGGAAGAAAGGGACCTATACTGGACTTGCACTGTCATTTGTTAATATCCTTGTTCAGTGTATTTCTTCAGGACTTGTTCAGAATCTAAACGCAGTGGCAGGCTTTGGATTTGCCATTTCAAGAACTAGAGTCAAAACCACCTGTATCATGGGTCACCAAATATAGCTATGGTATATATTAAGAGAAGAGAAGAGAAGAGAAGAGAAGAGAAGAGAAGAGAAGAGAAGAGAAGAGAAGAGAAGAGAAGAGAAGAGAAGAGAAGAGAAGAGAAGAGAGGAGAATTATTTCAGTTGGAACAGACCTACAATGTTCTTCTAGTGAAATTGTCTACATATTCAGTGCTGACCAACTTAAAGCACGTTATTAAGAGCATTATCCAAATGTCTCTTAAATAGTGTCAGGCTTGAGGCATGAACCATCTCTACAGGAAGCCTCTTCCAGTGTTTGATCACACTTGGTAACGAAATTCTTTCTAATGTCCAATCTGAACTTTCCCTGGTGCAGCTTTGAAACATTCCTACAGATTCTTTCACCTGGTACCAGGGAAAAGAGATCAGCATCTCCATCGCACTTCCCTTCTCCAGGAAGTTGTAGAGAGCAATGAGGTCACCCCTCAACCTGCTGTTAAAGACTTTAACCAATATCTGCAATCTCAACAGCAAGGGTACTGCTATTATTTATGCAATGTCAGGATCATGATTATTGTCACCAGAGGTGCTATACAAATCTATAAGAAGGTAAACCTCTTATTCTAACAAGCTAATGAGATAGTAGTTGACCATAAATAACAGTAGCAGGAATGTAAGAAAGAAGGATAACAGTCTATGACTGAGTCAGAAGCAAACCATCATAGGCATCACAGCAAACACATCTTTTCTAAGGCTTACAAGGAGCAAGTAGGTAACTCACAGTCTCTGTGCTCAGTGTAAGACAAATTCTTTGTTGAAAATGAATGTAGTAAGTCTCAGGCAACCAGAAGTAAAACATATGTACAATTCTAAACCTTAATTGACTTTTTCTTTTTTAAAATGAGAAGAGACTCATGCTCAAGTGCATTTTACTCGATGTCAAGAGTAAGAAATGGAGGTTGCCAACGTTGTTGGTTGCCTCATGAAAGAAAGTTTTACATTCTGTTAACTGGGATAAACAATCAAAAAAGCCATTTCCCAAATTAATTTGTTAATCTAATCTAATCTATTTGTGAGAACTTTACAATTACTCCAAGTTTCAGGACTGGATTTGTGTAAAGCTCAATGAGCATATTCTAGGTGAGTGGTAGATGATCTGGTGGGACTTAGAGTCTCTTCCCTCAAACCACACCATTTCCTCCATGGATCCATTTATACATTTATCCACTTAGCAATAGTGCAAATACCTTTATATTAAGAGACCTCAAATGTACAACAGATTAGGAAGGACAATGGGCCAGTGTTACCTCTTCACCATCCATGCACATTTTGTCAGTCAAAACAGATACAGAAGATCACTTTCCTAGATTAACAACAACAAAAATTTTAAAAGAAGTATATTAGGAGAAAAACGTTAGAAAAAAAACCCCAATAGATGAAATCTGGAAGCTCTTTAAAAATAACTGAAGTACTGAAAGTGTCATAAATAGACAACTAAAGGAGAAGACTACATTAGTTATAACCCTTCCAGGCTCAACAAAAGACTAGAAGCAGCATTAAGAAATTAAAAGGCAATATTTAGTAAACAGAAAAGGGAAGTAATAGCTATCAAGCAGAAGGAGAAGTTATCGATTGTAGGAAATTAAGTCAGAAAAAGAGCCAAATCTCTGACTAGCTGGAATAAGGTAGGTTCTGAATAATAGCTATAATAAAATTCTGGTGCTTGGGGGGGCGGCAGAACTTTTAATGACAGATGTGTTTATTCAATATTTCTGTTTTGTATCTTGAAAGAAGGAGGAGGATGTATTTGAATCATATGAACATGATAAAGTATTTTCCAGTCCATTAGTATCTGCGGAGGGTGTTAAACATCTCTCAGAGATAAATAATTTTAAACCAGCAGGCCAGGATACTTGCACAGATGGATTCTGTGTGAGTTGATGGAGGACATCTCTAGTTCATGCTCTGAATTTTTGATAGCAGGAAGAGACAGGGATAGAGGGAAAATATCATCAGACTGGATGAATCCTAGCACTGGGATTTGATTCAGAGAGGGCAAAGAAGGTCGTCTAGGATACTATGGACACAATTAACCTGATATCTGTCACAGACAAAATTTAAGGAAAAGCTGATCCTGATATAAATTGCTAAATCGTTAGGCTGAGAAGGAAAATCAATGCAATCAAAATTAAAAAAAAAAAGTTTTTTCAAATGACAGACTTGATAGCTGCAAACATACAAAGACTTCTGAAGAGTGTGGGAATTAGTATTTCACCACCTTCTGGTTTAAAAGTTGTCAGGAAAGCATATTAGATGTGTTGAGAACTAGCTGTCTTTTCTCAGAGAGAAGTTCAGTGGAGAATTGTCACCCTAATGAGGATGAAGAGATGAAACAGATTTGCAAGGCCTAGACTAATGCCACTCAGTATTTTCATAAGAAAATCAGAAGGAAAAAAAGTAGATGACATCATGACAGAAAATGTGAGAAATTATGAAGGCAAATTGGTTTGCAAGTGAAATACAACCCACTAAGATAAGTTGGATTCAAGTGTTTAGACACAGCACAGTGTTAAACAATGAGGAACAGGCAATGAAGATCATATCTCTAAAAAAGAGAACTATATCCGGGAGATCAACAGCTGAATAAATTTAGTGAGTTAGTGTAATTTGAGCAAATCTTGGACCCAAGCTATTAATTCATTCTTTTGACCTGTGACGAGGGAAATCTCCCCACCAAGAGAGGATGCCTTTTGGAAGATAGACTTTAAAATAATAAGAGTAACAGTCAAGTTGCAAGGCTTACTGCAAAGGTAAGAGGAACATAAAATTAAGAACACTATTTGTTTTAAATTCTACTGATCCATCATATATTGCATAGCAGTGCACCTGTCAAAAAAGATTTATATTCCAGACAGCACTAAAGCAATTCATAGGCAAGTCTTGATCTTGGTGGCCACAAAGGCAAAACTTCTATTGATTTTAATGGAATAAGCAATTAGCTAGGTCTGGTAAAACGTCAGACTAGATGCTGATCACTGAGAACAAATCTGAAGTGATTTCTTGATATTTTCATTTCAGGCAACAATTTTTGGCTCCTTTGAAGTGCAACTCAGCTGTGGCCAGTGATTGCTATAGCTATGATTATCTCACAAGTCTTCCAAACACCTAAAAACCCAGTAAATTTTGCTTAGTTTTGCAAGATAGGAGATTATACAGCAAAACCAGTGATTGATAACATATAAATTACCTAGTTCAGTTTAGCAGCATGATTTTACTTTTTTAGATGTCTGATTATCAGAATCTCTACTTTTATGCATTTTTAAACAGAGATTATTTTATCATAGTATATATTTCCATGTCAGACCCAGGAAGAGATCTCTAATCTGCAAGGAAGCAAATCAAATAGGGAAATATTAAGAACGTGATCTGATACTTAATGGAAGAAAATGTAAATTCAGATCATAAACAGTTAATACAATAATTAGCCAGATGATTTATTCAGTGTAAGAGTAATGTTTGCACAAGCTACTTAGCATATGGTGATAGCAAGTGCAAATATGATTGTCTAAGAGAATTTTCATCGTGCTATCTCTGATGATCAACTCAATGTAAAAGACAATCAGTAAGAAATATCTGTGGAACAGATCTCTTAGCACTTGCAAATTTGTATTCTCTTTCCAATTAGCCACAGGCTAGTATATTGACACAGATTGTTAATATCTATATCAAAGTTCAGGCATCGTCTAATGTAGCTGATGAATGGGTGGCCAATTTGATGTGCACAATGTCCTTACCACCCTACAAGATTACCCGTCAAGATCATATTGATGAAACATACTTGCAAAGAAAGAAAAAGTCACTAGTAAAAATTTGCTGATGCATCATACTACAGTTGGTGAATTAAAACTGGAATTAAATATCAAAAACACATCAGTATTGTCAATAATCAGCAGGTGTAGGGCAAAAAGTATAAACTATTAGAACAATTTGCTATTATTGTTTTTGAATTTTATGGTTTCTTAAGGTATACCTGGCAGCTGAATATTTTTACTCTGCCTGCAATAACCAGTCAAGCAACTCAGCAAATGCAATGACAACTTGATAAGAAAAATGATGTGTTCAGAGATATAAATAGTTTGAGCACACACTGCTATTTCCATAGATTCAGAGAGGTTAGGAACGTATCTTGCATAACAGAAAAAAATCATTGACAACTATTGGGCACTCTGCAATACACATCTTAACAACAGGTTTTCTTAAAACGAGGAAAAAAGTAAATAAAGTATTTTATTCTTTTTTTTCCACAGGAAGCCCTTCTGCAGAAGCCCTGAAAATTGTACATCCTGAAGATGTATCACAGAAGCACAAATATAATCTTAAAACTTGAAAGATGTAAAATTGGTAGAAATTGTTTTTAACATTGAATTTGATTTTGACTTTGTTCCACTCTTGAATAAGGACGAAATGCATCAAAATCACACAATGCATCAAAATCATATGTTGTGTCTGCCCTCTAGGCATCTAGTTTGTCCTTATGGTGATTCACACACCCAATCAAGGGCATACATGGTGAGAATCCATCCTTGGAAGGCCCCACTGCTACCTAGAGAAATAACAGATGAGACCTGTAGGCAACCTGAATTTAGGCCAGCTACAGGCGTCTTGTAACTGTATGGAATGCAGTCTTGAGGATAGACTGCAGACAGGATGTTTCATTCTCAGTACAATCATAGCAGATGTAACCAAGAAGTTTCTTGACCAGGTTCAAAAAATAAGATATTTCATTATCTCAGCTAGCTCAAATTACGTCTATTGACACATATCTCACATAGATGGTAAGTGAACTGACCAGGGAGGGTGCCCTGCTGGACCTCTTATTTGTGAACAAAGAAGGTCCTGTGGAGGATGTGGCAGTTGGAGGCTCTGTGAATGGGGAACAGCAACCATGAAATTACTAAGTTCTCCATTCACAGAGATGTTAGGAGGCAGGGTAGCAAAACTGACACTTTGGACTTTCGAAGGGCAGACTTTGCCTTGTTTAGGGGGTTACTTGATAGAATCTCTTGGGAGTTAGTTTTTAAGGGTATAGGAGTCCAGGAAGGCTGCATATTTTTTAAGAAGGCCAAGATTGGATGTTGTAATTAAGAAAATGATCCCCTTGATAGGGCTGGGACAAAGGCTGAACTCAATGATCTTAAAAGTCTCTCTCAGTCAAAACCATTCTATGATTCTATATGGCAGAGGTATAACAATGCCACTGCTCACATACCTTAGAACAGTTGAAGAAGCTCTGCAGGAACTTTTTTGTTATCTGTCCTTAACTGCTATCTGTAATATGAGTAAGCCCATGGAACACGAGAGTCCCTCTGTCCTCTCACATCAGCAAAGTGAACATACTTAGGATCTTACCATTCCCTTTAACTTTATCAACATCAGCTAAAGAATACTTACCCATACCTCTTTGTAACTCCATATCTGCAGATGGGAAAGAGAAATTATGAATACATTACAGAAACTGAATCACAGAATGGTAGGGAGTGGAAGGGATCATTAGAGATCATCTAGTCCAACACCCCTGCTACAGCAGGTCCACCTAGATCAGGTCCCAAAGGAACATATCCAGACAGTGCTTGAAAATCTCCAGAGAAGGATACTCCAAACATTAAGAAATTTTTGTCACAGGGTCAGATATTAAGAAGGAGTTATTAAGGAGTTATTAAGAAGGAGAAGAAGTTTGGTTAAATAACCAAATTAAAGAAAAACCTGAGCCATAAGTTTTCTCAACTCACTTGACTTGATCTCATTATCACTGAATTATTTAAAATTTGACAGAAATAACAAGTTTCTCATGAAAAATTAAAACAGATGTGTATAACCACTCATACTCCAGACTTTATGATAAGAAATAGCAACCTCTTTTAGGGTAGGATGTTAATTTCATTAAGATTTATGGTAAGGAACAATATTGGGGTATGAGAGATTTTGCCAAAATAAAACTCTTAGAACATTTAGATGGAAACAATTACAGGAAAGCATTTGGTTCTTGTCACCTTAAAAGTATTTTTTCTCAACAAAGTAATACATAATCTAACAATATTGTATGTTATTATCACATTCCTAGGGGCTATTTTCATTTTTCCATACCATTTTTTAAACAATTAAGAAAAATAAATAATGGAAGAAAACTTTAGTTTTCTTTTATGGTACCAAACAATCATACTAAAAATGGTGTTTTCCTCTTGTCCAGTCACGGACAATCATGTCATCGTTCAACCTGTTTTAAAACTTGAACCTTATGAAGCAATACAGTCCAAGGTGTCAAAGATAAAGTTCTAAACTCTGACATACTTTTTTTAGCCACACGAAGGCGATAAACTTCATGTGTCAGACATTGTCCTTATTTTTACATCTGCTACACAGAATACCTGACAATAAAGCACAAGACTAAGACTACAATGAAAAAAGCAAGGCATCAACAAAAGTAAAGTCTTCTCCAAAAATATTTAAAGTCCTCTGAAGGAAATTTTAGAAAATATAGATGTCTTTAGCACCTTGATTATTTTAAACTAATAACAGTAAATATTTTCTAACACAGCAGCATATTTATTGCATTAACGTGAAATTCAATTGTAGGATTCTGTACAAATATTGAAAAGGCACAAGTCTTCCTTAACAAGCCTTTTGTCACACAGCCACAGGCATGCTGAAAAATTATATTTGCAGTTAGAGGCAGAGGGATATAGCCCTTTTACCAAAATGAGGAATGTGTTACCTTTCAGAAAATTAAATTCTGATCTAAATTCCTTCCCATTGATGTAATGAAGAACAGAGTCAGACCAATGAACGTTGAGTCAGATCCATGTGTGTTCTTGGAAAATCTACCTATAACTACAACTGTAACACTGCAATAATGTATTCTTGAAATACAAAGAATGAGAACTTTTTGGCTTTCAACAGAAGCTCGTGTTATGTTGTTGGAAGTGGAAACATACAGCTCAATATGTATCTAATCCAAATTGAATATTTCCTGGAATGACCTCTAGAGTAGTCTGGCAAAAGATAACAATGCAGATTCAGTGACTATAAACACCATTCTCCCTTCTCCATGTAGTCACTTTTACCTATCTTTTACGGAATAAAATATTTTATTCACATTGCTACATGAACACTACAGATTATCCACATGATCTGACAGAGATTGACAAAAGCCTTTGTTGTACAGAACCCAGAACAGGTTTAAATTATTGTAAAAATACTATAACCTTGGCTCTCAGTTGTGTATTTTCACAGCTTCTGGAAAGATTAAATCCAGAACTGTCTGCTGTCGATGCCAAGGTTTACTCACTGATACTAGGTTATGGAAAAAAAGGTGCAATGGCGACGGTGGTGGAGAGGAAGAGAGACAACTTTGAAGGCAGAAAGGATACTAAGGTGCTCAGACAGGAAGAAGCAAGGACTATGGCTGATACTTCACAGTTTCAAAACAATGTTGTGAATACTCACACACAAGCTGCTCTTCTGTCATTGAGAATCTATGAAAAGGTAGTTTGTGTAAGATTACTGCCAGCTTGAAAGAAACGAACAACAGGAAAGGAATTGTCTCTTATTAATCACCATTGCAGTGTATAACACAACAGGCTTTCTTCTTCTCTGTAACAATCTCAAAATAAAAGGCCAGGATGACATACTCAGTATTGCTGTTTCTAACTTGCCTCTTTAGTTCTTCTGTCATTAAAGAAATATCAAACACAGCATATCTCCTCTTCACAGTGTTCAACGGCCATCAGGTATCATCCTTTCCTGGAAGTTAAGAGAGTAGGTGGCCTAGGACATGGCAGAGGAGAATATGTCAAATTTACCTAAATCATGTTCTTCCCTTTCCAAGCCAAATTCTGAACTTTTTCTAAATTTGAAATAACCTTCAATTGTTTCTTCATATATCCTTAACAAAGTGAAGAATCTGACAAGGGAAGGGAAAAAAAGATTTCCAAACCAAGCTGCTCAAAAATAATCACACAGTTTTAAATAACACCATTGTATATGATGATGATAAATTAAATCCTGTGACATCATCAACTTTGGTTGTCCCTGAAATTTTAAACTTTTTTTTTTAAACATATGATTTAGTTTTCTCCTCTGCGTGAGCAACGCTTCACTTAAGCAAACAAATAGAGAAGATCTATATCTTCTAAATATGCTTCCTTGAAGTCAAGGTGTCACCTAAAGAGTCAGATCTTGAGTAAACAAGCAATATATGATGCTTTCATCCAGAAGCAAATAGACTGCAATCTCCATTGCCATAGTCTGCAACACAAAGGCAGCAACCACAGAATTAAATACAGCAGTACTTTTATAAAGGATAGTCACAACTGAAAAATATCTCAAAATGTAAGGTGGAAATAATGGTATTCAAAGCAGGTTTTAGAAGCATGGCAGGAACACCAGAGAAGACAATGTGAATATTAACAGATGAACATTAGGCATACAGCCCATCCACACATTGACAATGCCTGTAATGGCTAGTGAGACATTTATAAGATAGGCAAGACAGAGCATGTGAAATCATTTGAACAACACAAAAGATGTGCTCTAAAAAAGGAAATTATTCCTATGACCCAGGAAGAGAGGAGGAAAAAAGGTTTCTATTTTTATGAGTGGAAATTAAAGAATCTCCATCAACTTCAAGGGAAGGACCCCATTACATGATAATTAAAAGTCTGGACCCACACTGGGTAGTGTTGGTCTCAGGGTGAGCTCAAAGACAGTTTCAGTCATTGTAGCTATCTGATTATGTACAGTCATATTAAGATTCAAATTAATACTTTTGTGTTCCTCCACACTTTCATAGAACTGAGCTAAATAATTCCTAAGAAATAGATACATAAGCTTTTTACTACCTTGGTCCTTGAGGCAGAATCTTTTGTAAGAATAAATAAACCTTGAATAAAATCACAACTAAAAAAAAATGTTGTCCAACCCAAGCCAGAAATTTTTTCATTGTTATATCCTGTTCCTTTTTAGGAGCCTATATATACCACTGGGAAAGTGCAGCATTTTGACTTCAACATACAATATGTTTTTTCTATTATTTGCCAGGAAAACCTGTAAAAGTCAATGGCAAACAATCATTTGGCAGACAGTTGGGCTGTAAGGATCAGCACTGTGTTGGCAAATTGGTAAACAGTGTGGCCTGTCAAAATCTAATCCTTCCTTCTCCTTGATTTTATTATTTCCTATGGGTAGAAGACAGGATTTGTACTTTTATACGTTGATGTGGTGATGACTCCACAAATATGCAGCTGAGCTGTCTGAGCTCATCATAGGAATCTGTCTTTTGTAACCACAGACATACTCTGAAGTACATAAAACAAAGATGCACTGGGCTGAAAGATTATATAAAATAGCTAGATTCAAAAGTGGTTTTGAACCAGTCTTAGTGCAGTGGAAATCTATGAAAACAATTTTTCAAGATTTGTAACTATTTGTAATTTCATTTTGTTCATAAATACCTGAAATGCTTCTTTAGGGTCATGTTGTAGTTACCTTGTAAGAAGTTCATTTGTGTTGTTCCTACTATTAAGCCAACGGGTAACAATGAGCAGAATGTCAGAGGAAAAAAAACAAATAAAATGACATTGACACATTCTCACTACCACTATTAGTAATACTAGAACTAATACCAATAATCCCATGTGAAAGTGCTTTGAGAGATAGGGATATCTTACACTTTAAAAATATTTCATTAAGCTATTCTTTTTTTATTCTCCTTTATTTCTGGATCAATCAGAAAGGAACTTCTACCTGAGTTAAAACTATTTAAACTGTTTAAATTGAGGATCTACATCTCAACAGAAGCTGTGCTCCTACGTACTCTAAAAAATGAGGAGCACTTTTGAAAGCAGAAGCAGTATAGGCCGAATTTTTAAACCTCATCAACTTTTAGAGCCAGTTAAATTTCTTCCTGTCTTTGTATTGTGTAATGGAAGATTAAAAAAATTTCTAGCCATCCCTGTGTCCTTATGATTGGGTTGGAAGGACATAGAATCATGCTAGAATGTTTCCCTAATGAATAGAAACCTTCCACACTGCTTAAACACAACGAAGCTTTGGGAATAGTTCTATCCAATGACCTTGGTCATTAAGTTATTATTTATCCTCTTAAATACAACATTCCATAGCAGATAACTCTTCATTTACACAGTTTACTGTGTGTCCTACTTTTTTAAAAGGGTTTTCAAATGAGGTTTGTTTTTCACATTAAAAAGTAAAATAAAAAATGTAAAATGACAGAGGATGCATTTTTTATTGTTTTGATGGTGGAGTTCTGCATCCTATGAAGCAAAACTGTAGTCTGGGAATTGATACTTTTGGCCTGTAGAATTATCTCCATCTGCAATATATTAAGTTTGAAGTATCTAAACCCCCATTCTATTCCAATTCCTCTTTCTTCCCACCATTTCAATTCATCAGTTATTTCAAAAGCACTCCTGCTATATTTGTTACATTTAGTATCTGCAAGAAACCACTTACAGAAAGACATTCACTACTATTAGGAGAAAAAAAAAAATAAAAAAAGCATCTTCTCCCATTTTTATTAACAAGTTTAGAGCAAACTGTTTAATTTTTCTGTCTTAAATTTTGGGTTTTTCAATTCAGTTTGCCTCACATAACCTTTTCGTTAGTGTATTAACTATAACAACTCAGTCTGCAGATGCATGTACACTCAGTGTTTGAGGGCTTTTATACCCTCCAGGATGGAAATTTACTATGGTAATTTTAGCCTAATCAATTGAAATACATGATTGAAGCTACTGCTAATTGACTGTACAAAATGGAAATTTTACTAATGTCATAATGTCAGTTTACTCATTCAAAAGTTTCTCATTGACTGAGAAGGGAGGTTGCTAAAGACGGGTGTCTGAATGAAAGATTTCTCAAGAGTCATGATCAAGTGTGCATGGGGAATCACAGGCTAAAGGCATTTGCTGAGTCAAGCTGCCTTATACCTTGTTGTAAAGTATATTGGTTATTTCATTACCAGGGAAAAAATACTGTGTTGTTAAGAAACTTATCTCAAAACATAAAGAAAGTCAGTGATAGACGGGAGAACAGAACAGAAATTAATTCTCACCCTTTTCTATCTTTTCTAGGAAGGAGAAAATAATTGTGTTCTGGTAGGAAAGCCATGACTATTCTTTTGGAAGAAAAAAGCTGCATATCAGAATATTGCTTGTTGAAAAAGGTTTTACAAGTTACTTTGGTTAAAGGATCATTACAGCATCTAGTAAGTCTACTTAAATTCATCACGATCTAGGAATCCTAGATTTCTCATAAATTACCCTTGGATTCAGATGCTCTCAATCAGTTAAAACTTTATTGAAAGTCCTCAGATTTGTTTATGGGTGAGAATTAACTCACATGCAGATGTTCAGCACCATCTAAACACAAGCTATGCACTTGTAATGTATTGGGTAGGATAAACTTTGCTATTTAAGAACAATATTTATGAAATGCAATCCACTGAAATTACCTAAGTTTTCCAGAGTGCTTCACCAACAATGTTTTTCTATCTTTGGATAAAAGTCATAGTTGATCTCTTTCCAAAAACTTTATGATGGGGCTTTTATAGGGAGAAGCTTATATCTTGTAGGGATATATCTCATAAAAGTACCTTAGAGTTTCTTCAGCCAACATACTTCTAGAAACTAGAATAACTGCTCGGCACACATGTCATTCTTCAGATTCTGTGTATTGAAAAGACCATCTGCTTTTCTCAAACAAACTAACAGACAAACAAACCTTCCTACAAACTTGTATTTTTCAATATCCTCCGACAACATTAAATACCAGGGCAACTCTCCAATGAGAATAAATATGGAATTTTAAACTGTTTAACATTCTTACGATATTTACCTAGAAATCTTTGTGTTGTCTGCAGCTTCACTTTGTCAGTTGATGATGTCAACCCTTGCACATACTATCCTCCTTTTACTACAGACATCCAAGGCAAGGTCAGTGAAATCTACCTTAGTCATTTAATATGACAGGGCTGTGATACAATCAATAAACTTACAAAAAGTTGTTAGAAAACTGTTTTCTTGAAAGTTTAATAACACTCTTTTAATCTTCCTACACCTCAGTAACCTATACAAGTTTGGTTTTAATCTTTACCTACGGAGAACAACATGAAATTACCTTTTTCTTCAATTTGGCATCCTAAATCCATCCCCTCTTTGATCAGCAATTATTTCACATGACATGAACTGTGCTGCAGTCATGATGCCCACAGCCACATCTGCATTCATTCAGTTGCATTAGTCATTAATTGGCAATGAGCAATTAAAAAAAGATTATATACCCCTGATTGCATTTCTGAAAGATTTCCTGGCTAAGATTGCTATTAATTTTGCTAAAGATAAGGGTTATGGTTCCAGAATGATATCACTAAACTTATTTTACTTAAACAAAGACTTTGTAATGAGGACTGGCTCTGAAAGGAAATGAGAGAAATTGATGGGGCATAAGGAGCCTTATGCATCTTTTTAGTTCAAATTTCATCCCATCTACATTTCAGCCTGTAACTAAGGTATGTACGTAAAATGACACTGAAATCACTCAACTTCTTCTTATGCAGGAGGGAGAAACAGATGTCAAAGGGTAGGAAACAACATTGGGTTGGATCAAACAACATTTGGCTGTAATATATATTTTTGTTGGAATTTCCTTTTTCTTACTTGTTGCTTTGCTTGTAATCAGTGCTTTTGCTTTACAGAACAGTAAAAGTTTCCTAAAAGACTATTTTTTTTTAAATTATAATCATGATGGTTATGCTTTCAGAAGTAATTAAAGCAAAGTGTGCAACTTGACCAAAACCATTCTGAGCTATTCAGTAAATTGGTTCCTCTAATGCATTCTCTAAGTATATTTGAAAAGCAAATATCAGCTCATGTGTTGCTTTGAAAATCAGAGACCATCAAATTCTCACAGTATTTATCTGCATCTTCAGAAGAGCAACAGGAATGGTTTAAATTACAATAAACAAGTAATACAGACAGGAGGATAAATTGTTTTCCAAAACTCAGGGGGAGTTGGTAACATTGTGGACCTGGGTTCCAAATATTGGTCATTATTGTCACTTCACCTAGGAAAAAATAGACTTACAGCAAGTTTAGATCCCAGACTAGACTCCTGATTCAGCTGAAGATGCATTGACCTAACTTTCCCAGGTTGCCACTGCAACACGACTAGGATATTTACTTGGGCCTTGGATCTGAGTGTAATCAAACAATTTCATATTTTCTTAAACAATTTTGTGGTCTTTTTTCATCTCAAAAGCTACATGCTTCTTTTCATATGCACAATTCTTATCAGATCTGTCAGGAGAATACACAAAAACAAAAGTCTACAACAGTGGTGATGCAGTAACTGCCTCAGAGTGGGAAGGAAGTGCAGCTTCCAGGCTAGAAGCTGTGTGATGAATTTAGTGATAAGTATAAATATGATTTCCATCATGGTAGAGTTCTGATTTGCATAAAAAGCAAAACAAGCAAAACACAAATAATTTAATTACCTTGTAAGAAGGAAAAGAGCCACAAAAATCAAAAGGGTTGCAGAAAAAGCCTTCCAGTAGAGTCTTGATGCTGTGAAAATATAGCAAGGATATTATTCTAGTCCGTGATCTTCACAAGAAGGAAAAGTGGGATGAGATAAAAGATAAAAGATGGGAGTCTGTAATACAGCAGAGGGAGTAAAAGTAAAATTGAAGAAAGTTGAAGCTTCACATGTATGGTAGTGGATATGAGTAGCTTTTGGTGAAAAAAAAAATTGATGTGAGATCTTCATGGTTTTCGATACTGCATTAATTCTTTTGTGAGAGAGTTGATTTAATTTTTATTTTAATTATATGAGTCTACAGGTAGAACTTGCAGGCCTGGAGGAGTTTGAGGAGGAGTTAGAGCAGATGACCTAATGGTTTCTTCTGGTCTTAATATCAGCAGCTCCATCACCAAGTGCTTGTGATTACAAACACTGCAAGCAGTGAGAGCTTTTGATCATTAATTTTACAGGAATAGAATGCATTATTCTTGTACCAGGCCATCTTTGTATAATGCATGAAGAAACAGGAGTGAGATCTGTGGGTTTTACCATCAAATAGAGCATATATGAGAGATGTAAAATTGAACAAAGTCCATCATTTTTGGTAGATTCTTACGTAAAACAAAGGAGTGCATTTCATGGACGATGGAGGGGAACTGGATGCCAGTTTGGGGGCAACCTTGTGAACCACACATTAGCCAGATGCTCTGTTCTCCAGCCCTTTGATGAAAACCCCATTTTGGGGACATCATATGACAGCTCATGTGGCACGATGATTGTCTCTTCCCATCACTCACCCCAATGTATAAAATCATGTGAAGAACAGAAGTGATTCACAGGGTAAAAGTACTCATAGACTGTGGATGAACAACTTTAACTCATCTCTTATAGTTTTAGAGGTAAGTTTATAGACTGAGATTTGCAAAGACTACATTTCCTCTGATAAAACTGCTTGTTCCCTGGTACTATGTCCTCACCATACATCTTTGATTCTCATACTGCTGTTTAGTCATATTAGGAATTAATTCTGATCCCTGGTTTTATTAGTAGATGAAGAGAAGTACACAAACAGAACACATTTGTTTAGCAGTGACTTGAAAAGGTTTTCATGAGCTGGAATTTTTGAAAGTATCTCTTTGTACAGTATTTCAAGTGTTAACTAGCAACTCTGGGACCAACAGCAGCTGTTAGCTGATTAGCTGCTCTGCATCAAGAACATCTTGGTTCACGTTTTTTTTGTACGAACTGCCTAATAGTCCTGTAGATAGGTGTGTATGTAATTACTATAATTAATATGAGATAACTAATTAACAGTGCTGTAGGAAGTACACAATCAAATTAATGTTCCTATGGTAATTTGGAAGAGAATGAAGATGTTCAGAGCAGGGAGATCATCACATTTTTCACCTTTATCTATATTCTTCTATCTCTTGGGCAGCTTGCAAGAATGGCAAGCTGTGGTTAAAACCCTGGACACTAAAATGGTGTGTTTGAGATGGGTTTATATCAAATAAATATGATGCCAATAATTCAGGGTAGAAACCCGAAAACACTCTGCAAATTGTTCACATATGCAAAAGGACACTTTCATTTTGTGCAGGTTTTACTCACGAAAATTTAGCCTGGCTTTTAGTACTCACTTCAAAACAGTGATAAATTATTTCCTTATAGTTCTCTGACTCTTTTGGAATCACGGTAGGTATACCCTTATCCTTACAGACCATCTGAATTAGAACCTTGTGTCCAAACCACTGAAGGAAATAAGATTAAAAAGACTTTAAAAACAAAATTAAAAAAATATCTATATCAGGAGTATAACTGGTCAACATTTTCCCATCAAACCTTTTTTCTTCCATCGTGCTGAACTGTTGTCCTCAAAGACATAAATATAACAGCACCTAGGAGATACAGTTTTGCTGGTAAACCTACCAATAATATAGAAGTGAAGTCCAGGGCAATGAAAAACTGTTCCATAATCCTAAAAGCTTTATTCAGGCACAGTGAGATTAGTGTTAGACTGACCTTAAGTCAACCATTTCTGCTTGGCTGGTAAACCAAGACATTTTATTTTGATCTTATTTTGATCTTATCTTTGTTTTGAAGTATTCCCATATTTTTTTCCCAATCACAGTGATTTAAGATGAGATTACAAGTTCCATCAGGGGGAGTAAAATAATCTAGGTTTCCAAGGAAAATCTGAATGAACATTAAGTAGTTTTCAGTTATTTGTTCTGAAAAGGAAGCTAAAAATCTATCACGCTTCTCAATGTGTTCTATTACAGCATAAAACAGTAATTTACATCCTTATTTCACAGCAATAATTTTATATAAAGTCACAAACAAGTCTAATATTTTCTCAACATCATGGCCAACAACAAAAGGCAGGCAGACAGAATCATTTCCATGTGACTACAACACTACAAGGGCAGCACTGATACCTAGCCCAGGACATACACCCTCACTGTGGTCTTTTTCTGATGTGACTTTAAGATATGAGTCCAATTAATTCACTGGATTTTTCAGGTTCAGACCATATTTTCCCACCATCTTCATCAATACTATGATTATTACTGTATGTCACTGGTGCTTCTGTGTCATCTATAGACACATTGCTTCTGGCAGACAGTTTTTAAGCAATGATCTTGGATGCATTTATCAATATTTGAGCTCATGTGAAAATTAATGGTTCCTCAGAAGTTCATAAATCCTTTTATATTTTATCATTTTTCCCTGTAAATTCTAAGGAGGCCCAAAGACATCACTGAAATACCAAAACTCAATTTCATTCTATGTATAAACATCTTTTAAAGCAGAACATTTGATCAAGAAAGAGTGGAATTTTTCATTCACTTTTTTTTCTTTTTCTTCCCTTAAATTATTCAGCACAATAATAATAATTGCAGCCTCACACTTCCTTCCAGGTTACATTGCAAAACTGAACTCTATGACAAAAAAATTAGAACTCTAGAGGAAATATAACATAGTTCACAAACCAACAAGTCATCCCTTTTTCAGACTACTAAACAAGAGTTCTGTTTATTTCAATGCTGATTTGGGGTCAAATTCTTCAGAGCACATAACCGCAGGCAAGGGAAGGGAAATCTAAAGCAGCCACTTGTCTTTATTTTTTTGGAAGTTCTCTATCACCATCTGCTGGAAGAAGTGTCTCATTGCTCTGGAAAGATGTGGGTAAACAAAGATTTGGACTATACTGGAGATATTAATAAACTTCTGAACACTTCACTCTGTAAACTACACTCAATATTCTCACCATGACCTGTTCTTAAAAGTAATATTGCCATTCTTGTATCAGGAGGCAGTTAAATAAATAATAATTCCTTATTTTTCTTGAGTTCTTGTTCATAAAATATTATTATAAGATCAAAATAGAATATGTAATAAGTATAATTATAATAAAAAAATAACTAATCAATAACATTTCATTAATTGTGACTGAAAGTAATTCCATACTCCAGTAAACAGCACATCACTCAACTTTCAGAGGAAAATTGTTGTCAACTGACATTAACATTTGACTAGTAACATCTTGCTGAGTGAATGACGCTCCCCAAAATGCTCCCAGATTAGATGAGTATTTTGAAAAATCTAAACCAGTAGGAATTCTAAAAATTTTCACTGAAATGAGGAGAAAGACAAGATGCAGCTGTTTTCATAGAAATAATCATAGAATCGTTTCATCTGGAAGAAACCTTTGAGATCATCAAGTCCAGCCTTTGTCCTATCTCTATAATGGTGCTTAAAAATGGGACTAAAAATATTTCATAGACATAAAGAGCCATTTATGCTCTTTTGTAACTAGGAATAAGACAAGAAACAAGGAAGATTAACACATACTAGATAAAAAATTCTAATGAGAAGTTAATCACAACAGGTTGTTGACAGATGCTTTGAAATCTTCTTCACAGGAGGCTTTTAAGATCAGGTTAAACAATTATCTAACAGAAGCTAGATATTGTATTAGGGATGCCGCTTTGAAGGTGTTAATATCACAGATTGTTTCCAGTCCTTGAAATCTATCATGTTTCAAGACACTGGTCATATCAAAGATTCCAGACTCCACTCATAAACTGGCCTCCCTAATTAAAAGATATCAGCCAAATTCAAGATTTATGTCTGTCAAAGTCAACATTATCATGGAAATCCTGCAATGATCTGCATCATAGCAGCTGGTGAAAATCACAGACATTATTTAGAGATGAGAGATTTAACTGAAAAGATTAGTCTGACAGTTTCCAAGACAAGGAATTGAGAGTTTAATCAGCTTTCAACAGGAAGGGCTGGCGCTTGTTTTTCTCCAGATCTTCCCTTTGGATATCTAATAAGAGTTAAAAAATTGTTTCAGCATCACAACAGATCTTTTCAACAAGGTCAGCAATTTTCAGGGCTGAAGTTATGTGAAAAATTCAAACTGAGTTTCACCTGTCCCTGAACTCTAATTTTCAATAAGCATTAACAATATTAAAAAACAAACAAAACCTCAAACCAAATCAAACACACACACAGAGGCATAAAACCACCACACATTTAGGATCTCTCATGTTCATGTTTGTTTTTAATTCATTCCTTAAAGAGCACTTAAATGTGAAAATATTTTAATTATTGACTGAAGTTACACTAACAGTTTATAACTGTGCATAATAAACTAACAGAGAAATGTCAAGTAGGTAGTAATACAATAGGAGTACATTCAGTATCAAAAAGAATGCTCTTTTTTACTCTGAATAAATTTCTTTCGGAGATGGTATAATCAATGTACTTAAGAAAGAGTTATTGGAATATAATGTTCTTCTTAAAATTTTGTAGTAGAGATGTTAATGGCTGTGTGTGAATTCTTCCAGGTCTTCTCCTGCAAAGTGCCTATAAAAATCCCAACAGATGACAATCAAAGAACATTCCTCCTCACAGTAACAACTATTGTATCTTTTGGGAACATCACCACTGTCGAAATGTGATATTCTGTCACAATGCAGATGTTAAACACCATAGATGAAAAGTGTCTAAAGTGTGCTGCCTCCAGCTTCTGCTCCAGTAGGACTCCTGCATGCAAACAGCCTTTGGTACTTGACATGTTGTGGTTTTGAGTGCCATAGGTTCTTTAATATGCTTTTGTTTCAGCAATTGACTTGAAATCTTGGTGTAGGTGTTTTTACACAAGGTATTATCCACAGTGGAGTAAACTGAGTCACTCTCAAGGTTTCTTTGATGATATTGGCCAAAACTTCTTCAGCAATAATGTACATTAGACACCCAGAGAGGCAGTAAACATCCACACCTAGACTCTAAACACAGGTTACTTAAGGACTTGATTCAGTTGCCTAGACAAGGACGTCTACTGCCAGTTACAAGATTTCAAGTATTTTGTCTGACTTACTACTGGTGCTCTATTGAACACTGTTCTCTCAAAAGTCAGTTTTCACATTGGTCACATTTCTGTGGATGCTGTCAGTGGCTGTGGTATCTCAGATGGCATTTAGATATGAGCCTCTAATTTAGGCTTAAATCTTACCTCATCTGAGCAAGGCAGTCTAAGTTACTGTTAGACTTCAGAGATCAAGCATGAGCAGTTCCAATGAGCAATATCTCCTAAAAATCTTGAACATCTAAAATAATATCCTAAACCGCGTTACCCTTTGGGATACTTATTTCCTACCATTGATTAAAGTGTAAAGAATATCAAGAACATATTTCTTTATAAGCTTTGGCAGCAGTTCATGCAATACCCTGAATTCTACCAAAACCTCACTCTCCTTCTTACAAAAGATGTAAATATCTTATTTAACATTTTCCTGATAACTTAAGGGGCACACTGTCCTCATTCTTTTCTGTCACATGCATACATGCATGGATTTGGTTCCCATTTCATAAACATAGTATCTATTAGGTATCTGGTTATCCTGGGATATCGTGGTTGGCATCTACAAGAAAACTGATCTTCTGTTGGTTTGTGTTCTGCATGCAAAGCCATGTAGACATGCTGGCTTCCATATATTATTTTAAATGGTGATAGAACCTGTGTTCCAGAAACTGAATCAAACTCACATCTTTGTTTTTGTGGTTGTACTTACCAATAGCTTTAAGACTAAATATTTAAATGTTACCTAACTTTTCTTAATTCTTGGTGGGATAAGATAGATGGATATAAATAAGGGGAAGATACTGGAAGCAAAACTTGACTTTATTATGGGCAGATGAAGAAAAAAAATCACAGTTTATGTTTTTTTTAATCCAACATTTTCATCCCACAAAGGCATGTGCATCACATAAGAGAAAGAACATGATAATTTATCCATTTGGGAAAAGGGAATAACAGCACCTTCATTTACAAGTTTCCTCATAAGGAGGGAAATCAAATAACATGCAATTAAACAAAAGAAGACAAATAATCAGGTACTTGCTAATATGTCCTGCTTAGGCTTCCTGAACGGGCAGGTATGATTATGTATTTTATTGCATGTGTAGTTTCTGATGGAGTGTTAGGCACTACGGTATAAAAAATATTCTAGGACATGTGTGTAATCTATTGTCCTAAAGATTTCAATGATTTTTTTTTTTCTCAAACAACCCATACTGTTTCCTCTGTGGAAAATGATGATGATTAACAGTATAAACCACCCAGGGACTAACAAAGTTTCGAGCATATAATATTGGAGGACTGTAAATCACACTGAAGGCTGATGTGTTGTCTGTGCAGGAAAGCAGCAGGGGATTTTCTGAGTTCAGGGGATTTCTGCTTTATGATGTCACTCTTTTTCTTTGAATTAGCAGAGGTCATATAACTAGCAGCTATGTTGATTCACAAACTGTTTCCTGCAGTTAAGACTGCAGTGGGTTACTATCTGTTGCTCATCTGTCTTCTGCTTTTCCTTGGCCCGCTAAGGTTAGTGAAACAGTTGAAGAATACTTCTGGTACATAGCGATATGTTGCACAAGCAATATTATCCAGCAAAATATATTCATGCTTTGCTTTAAAAAAAGAAATGATCCCTTTGATGTAAACTAAACACATGCAGAAAAGCTTTGGTGAGTTGGGGAGAAGGCTTACCATACAATGATAATGAATACCTGGGTTCATGAGCAAATATCCTTGTTTGCATGTAAATGCAGCTGTTTCCCATAAGTTCTCCAATTATTTCTCTGCATGAGCAATAGTGCAAAGAGAAATGAAAACCACAAAGCACCTGTTTGAAATCTGAATGAAAGTTTGCCAGGAATGTTTTCTTATTATTTACCCCATTTTACCCCGAGTGAGCAAATGCTGATGTAGTCCTGTTGGGAGTTTTTTGGCTAGTTGGTTTTATCTTTTCCATAAATTCAAATACCAACTGGACAAGTTAAAGGAAAAAGAAATCAAATTTTGTACAGTTTGGAGTTTGTGGGTTTTTTTGGTTTTCTTTGGGTTTTTTGGGGGAAGAGGGGGGAAGAATGCATGAAACCATGTCCTATGGCTCAAGAAGTGTCAGAACCTGGGATAATATTCTGAGAAAATATCACAACACAACTTACCCACATTTTAAACTCTTTTTGTGATCCACCTTTCCTAGACATACTCATAACAGAAGGTGTGGTACTGAGTGGGTGTGATAATTCAGTTCAACCCCTCTGTGTAAGGAGTGGCTATCTGCTTTTGGCCACTGTTAAAGAGACAGGATAGTTGACTAGGAGGATCCTTGGTCTGAGTCAGTATTACTGTTATTATGCTCAGTCATTTATTTCTCTTTAATATTTAGCAAACAAAAAAAATTGCCTTCCATCCAGACTCTCCCATTACTAATTGACATGGGACTCAGTTCCTTGAACTCTTAACATGCAAACCCAAATAACAACTGAGTTAGATCATGTTTATCAGACTGAGTCATCCTATCTGCTAAATTTCTGAACTATCCTCTGAAAGTACCTCACTATAGACTCTGGAGGTTGTTGTAATGCTCTGTTGAACTAACTAATCATAAACATCTAATGTCCTGAGACACTGCAAGCTGTCTGTGAAAGCTGTACATTTCTGGAGGACACAATCCCTGAACTAACCAGGGAACTGGATCCTCCCAGAACAAGATATAGCTGGTATCAAATGGCTTATGGTTGAATCAAGACCTAAATGATTTGCATTAACCAGGCACCTAAGGTGAGATTTATCTCTCTAAATGTAGACATCTGACATGTAGACATTCTTACAGAAATATTTAAAAGAAAACTACATACCTAGGCTATTTTCAAGTCTAAAGTATTCAATCAGTATTTTAGTCCATATCATAAAGTAGATATCTAAGACACTGAGTGAACTGAACTGGGTCAAACTTTGCAGGAAATGGTTTATTTCCAGAAACATTGCAAAGAAAATTCTCCTTCAGGCAGAAGCACCATTTTAAGTGTCCCACCATTAAACAATAAGAATTGTTTTCACGTTTTTTCAGTTCCCTACCTTAAACTAAGACATCAAATTTGTACATATCCGAGGTTACATGTTGGGAGTTTGGAGGCTAAAAGACATGCAGCAATCCTGGACAGACTGTTTGTGTAAATATCCCTTGATTTTCCTAGAACTGCAAAATACTCTGGGAACATGGCTCATCATATTTTTGTTGGTTTCTCCAAGTAACTTTCACCAAAGGGTGACACTAGGTGATCTTTTAGAAAAGATTCCACACAAGGATAATTTCTCATCTGTGTTTTTTTCTGCCTACCACAAAAGAATCAGCAGGATAACTCATGGCTTTACAGTCTGTTTCTGCTCCAGATATATATGCCTGAATTTCCATATACTGGTTCATCTCAGAAGAAAATCATAGAATCATTACTGTTGGAAAATACTTTTAAAATCATTGAATCCAACCACCTACCTCACAATGCCAAGCCCACCACTAAACTAAACCCCAGTACCTCATCTATGCATCTTTTAAGTGTCTCTAGGGATGGTTACTCCACCACCTCCCTGGGCAGCCCATTCCAATACTTAATAACCTTCCTGGTAAAAAAGATCCTCCTAACGTCCAAGCTAAATCTCCCCTAGTACAAGCTAAGCCCATTTCCTCTCATCTCATAATTTATTACTGGTGATAAGAGATTGACCCCCATCTCACTACAACCCCTTTTGAGGTAGCTGTAGAGAGTGATCACATCTCTGTTCAGCCCCCTCTTCTCTAGGCTAAATAACCCTAGCTCCCTCAGACACTTCTCATAAGACTTTTTCTCTGGATGCTTCCCCAGCTCTGATTTATGGCTTTGGACATACTCCAGCAGCTCAAAGTCTTCCTTGTAGTGAGGGGCCCAACATTGAACCTAGCACTCAAGGAGCAGCCTCATCAGTGCCAAGTACAGGGGGACAATCACTTCCTTGGCTCTACTGATCACACTATTTCTGATACAAATCAGGATGCCCTTGGTCACCTGGGCACGTTGATGGTTCATCTTCAGTTGCTGTCAAAATTCTTTCACCCCCAAGTTCTTTCCCTCCGGGCAACTTTCCAACCACGTATCCCCAAGCCTGAAACATTGTGCGATTGTTGTGGCGCAAGTGCAGGACCTGGTACTTGGCCTTGTTGAACCTCATGCAATTGGCCTCAGCCCATCACTCCAGCCTGTCCAAGTGCCTCTGAAAAGCCTTCCTGCCCTCAAGCAGGTCTATACATTCTCCCAGCTTGGTGGGGTCTGCAAACTTACTGAGAGTGCACTTGATTCCTTTGCCCAAATCATTGATAAAGATGTTAAACAAAACAGAAAAAAATGAACAACATTGCTTCTCTGCTTTTCTTAAAATTATTCCAAAAGTCAATCAATGGAGACAGAAAGCAATTTTGGCCCAAGAACTTTCTCAGCTTCTCACTACACAGCTATACACAGTTCTGACACAGAGTTCTGAGAAGACCTTGAGATAAATTGACAGGACTCTCTTTCTTAGGCACTATCTGAAATTCACTGAAATTCACTACTTATCTGAACAGCAGGTAATTGATGGATCTGGTGAATATCATAGTTAAGTCCATGTTGCCATGATTTTTTCTAACTTTCAGTGAAACACTATGGTTTCAAAATAAGTTAATATTGAGCATCAGTCACAGCAGTGATGCTGCCTCACAAAACAGGAAAGAAGAAAAGGGATAAATCTCACACCCATAGCCTGAAACAATGTCTAACTTTTGCCATTGTGTTTGACAACCTTTCCCTTCTCTTTGTCTTCACTTTAGACCTCTCAATCTCTCATTGCCTTAAAAATGTAGTGATCTGTGAGTTTTCCTTTCCAAGATTATATGAAGATAAATATATAGCCATATAAACATTTTTTTCATGTTTGAGTGTTGCACTTGTCAAGACCATTCCATGAGAGATAACCTGATATGCAGATTTTAGCTGCAATTGTTTTCCTGACATGTCAGTTAATACATTTCAGAGAAAATAAAGACTGGCTTGGAGACAAAGGCTTTTTCCTTGGACAATCTTGGAATTATGGAGTAGTTTGGCTTAGAAGGGACCATTAGAGATTGTCTGATTCCAAATCCCTTGCCATGGGCAGGGACACTTTCCACTAGACTAGATTGCTCAGAGCTTCATCCAACCTGGCCTCAAATGCTGCCAGGGGATGGGGCAGACATAGCCTCTCTGGGCAACTTGTACCAGGGCCTCACCACACTTACTTTACACTTACTTGTAAATCTTCTCTCTTCTATTTTAAATTCATTACCCTTTGTTCTCTCACTACATGCCGTTGTGAAAAGTCCCTCTCCAGATTTCTTGTCAGTCTCTTTAGGTACTGGAAGGCTACAATAAAGTCTTCCCAGAGCCTTCTTTTCTTTGGCTGAACGATCCAAACTCTCTCAGCCTGACTTCAAGCAGAGGTGCTCCAGCTCTCTGATATTTCTGGATATTGATATATTTGGATATATCTGTACTTTCCTGTCAGATCATACATAAGAAAAGCTAACTTTCTCAAGTACGCTCAGGTGGCCCTGTCTTCTGCAATAAATCCTGCCTGCAACAGACTTCTGCTGGCACTAAGAGTACAAGGATTAAGATTTTTAATCATCATGTATTTATTAGCATGAGGGAGGTATTTAAGACAGCTTGGTGCACGTTTAAGGGAAATTTTAGCTGTTGAGAGATGTGTGTGTCAGTAGGTGCCACTGCTGCTCCATGCCACCCAGGGACAGGCACCACTGTGCTTCTGCTAGCAGCAAATTGCTGCCTATACCAGTTTGCATATTCTATGACTAAAATAAAAGGTATTGAGAGTATTGAACAGGCTGTGAACCACATTTTTACTGGTACTTTTTTAACATCTAGTGCTTTTTCATAACCTGTATATTCAGCAGAAAAACTCCTTCCATTGTATAGTTGTGGTGCTTTGCTCAATGTTACGCTCATATCATAGAATCATAGAATTGTTTCAGCTGGAAGACACTTTTGAGATCATTGAGCCCAGCCTTTGTCCCAGCCTTATCAACCGCTAGATCATTTCCCCAAGTGCAACATCCACTGGTCTCTGAAACCTCTTCAGGGATGGTGACTCTAAGACCTCCCTGGGTAGCCCCTTCCAATGTCTGACAACCCTTTCAGTAAAGAAATTCCTCCTCATACCCACCCTGAACCTCCCCTGGTGCAACTTGAGGCCATTTCCTCTTGTTCTGATGCTTGTCACCGGGGAGAACAGACCAACTCCCATCTCACTGCAGTTTCCTTTCAGGTAGCTGTAGAGAGCAAGAAGGTCTCTCCTGAGCCTTCTTTTCTCCGGGCTAAACAGCCCCAGATCCCTCAGCCCTTCCTCATCTGAGACATGCTCCAAATCCTTTCCTAGCTTGGTATCCCGCCTCTGGATCTTCTCCAGCACCTCCAAGTCCTTCATGTAGAGAGGGGCCCAAAGCTGGACACAGTATTCAAGATGTGGCCTTATCTCTGCTAATGGAGGGATAGAGGAGAATTCGACCTGTGCTCCTGATCCCTTAGGCAGCTGTCCCAAGATCTTAAAATCCCTCTTAATTGTTTTTGGGCTTCTAGTAGCCACTGTGTCACTATCCACCTGAAATACCAAAAACAGACAATAATCCAAAGGTTTCACCAGTGGGAAGTTTGAGAAACGTCTTTAACCCTTGCCCCAGAGATGCTGCAGGCTTCTCTGTGAAGTGGGTCTGAATGGCATATTGGGCCCTCTGTCCCCTTCAGGAGGGGGTCAACCCACAACAATGACGTGTCTAGTTTTCTTTTTGGAGCCAGTTTTTAAGCATGGTCTAGGGCAACTTGGTCTTGGTGGTGCTTCTGACCTGGGTAAACTAACTACCTTTTCATCAGTCAGTTCCTCCTGCAGGGCCCTATACCTGCTCTGCAAGAGGAGCTTTGGAAGATGAGAGAGAATGGGAGGGAACTCTCCTGCCTCCCCAAGCAGGGGCTTGTTTCCATTTGTTTCCATCTCTTTGCTCCCCTCCTTATGCCTGGTGGCAATAGGGTAGGGGACCCTCTGCTTTTTGTGGATCCTCCACTTGCTGCTTTTGCCTCAGGGACTAGCTCCACCAATCTATCTCCATCTCACATTCCCTGATACTCCTTAACCTCTCCACTTCCTCCTAAAGCTCTGCCACCATGCTAAGCAGATCATTCACCTGGTTGCGTTGAACAGAAGTGTTGTCTCTGCCATCCTCTGGCACCAGTGTCAGGCTGAGGCTCTCCCTGCAGCCAGAGACCTTGCACAGCAACATCCCTGTGTGACAGCCCTGTCTGGGTTCCCACAACTTTTCTGCTGTTGACTTTTGCATGAGTGGTCACCATGGCTAATTCCTGTGACAGAGTGATGTTCAATAATGGGATTAGCCTGTTATTAGGGAAGAGGGACCAGTTACTATCCACTGAATTTGCCTCTTGCAACATATCTCCTTTCTCTGTTTTCACTCTTTGCACAAGGAGTATGCTATATCTTTCTGTTAGGAAGAAAAAAAAGGGAAAAACACACAAACTTTGGAATTAGCTCTGTTGGTGATCATAGGGGTTATTCACTGTGTTTCATACAGTTAGCAGAAACATAGTCACAAGTTGTAATAAAAACTGTTAAAAATCCCCACAGCAACACAGAGAAATAAATATTACAAACATTTTTCCTCTCAGTATGTGTTTTCATGTGTGCATTTATATGTACACATGTGTATATTTTTATCTGCACATGCACATACTGCATTTAACATTTGAGGTACTTATAGGTAATTTCAAGTAAATGCGAAATTATATACTTTCTGGGTTCTGTAGATCTACTGGATTCCTCATTAAATCTGTCTGTCCTCAGTACCTGGCAGCAACATGAGCTGAGAAAATTATTTTTTTGTCCAGAAGATGTCAGTGTTTCCTACAATTTGTGTCGTGGCAAGTCCACTGGCAACGGTTATTCACTGCATCTTAAAAGGAATTCAGTTCATTAAAAATGAGAGGTGGTCAAACACGCAACTCAAAGCATTCTACTATTTAAAGAGTTTGCTTTAATTGGAGAAATGAAGCTATTGACTCTGCTTCTTGAAAAATTGACACTATAAAACCAACATTTTATCCTTTCTCAGAGATGACAAAGATAAGAGAGAATTGCCATAGAGAAA
Source organism: Colius striatus (assembly GCF_028858725.1). Lineage (NCBI taxonomy): Eukaryota > Metazoa > Chordata > Aves > Coliiformes > Coliidae > Colius > Colius striatus. Next base: position 202,048,193 of record NC_084759.1, read on the forward strand.
TAGCATACTATGAACTGTGAAAAATTAAAGTCCTGTTTGGAATGTTTCTGAGATTCCTACTGAAGAGTAAACATTAAGTTTCTATTAGTATATTACCTATTTTAAAACATTATGTATTTATATTTGTGCAAGAGCTGCTGACTGAGAGCAAGCATTTATTTAAACACCAGCCACTAAATAATGATTATTTTCCTGTGCCCACAAGATGCCAGAGTTCTCTTTGGAATATAGTAGTTGAAAAATTAAGGAGAAAAATTCTGTCTTTGTCATCAGGGTTTGCAATATTCACAAATACATGGTTTAACCAAAAACAGTGAAAATGAGCAGAGTAGCTGGTGCTCAATGTAATAAACATGTTAGCACTCAGATGTGCAATCCAAGTAGATATGTTGACTTCATTTTTCCACATGGGAGAAGAAGATTTTGTCTTAATTCAGTTTCTCTTTTCTTCATTGAGTTTTCAACATTGGAAGCACCATCTTAAGTATCATTCATGATTGGGTACTCAGGTACCAAGCTGTAGCATTCTGTTACTTTCATTGTCTAGTTAGTTTTGGGGAGACTTTTCACACCAAAATATTAGAGATTAAATAATACTACAACCCTCTACCTTTTAGTTTGGTGTAGATGACTAGACAATCTATAGTCTCGTCTATCTGTATCTAAATAGATCTATTCTTTTGAAATGCTGCAGTTAAAAATGTAATTTAAAAGACAAAATTCAATGTTTTTTTATTGGACCTCATTATTTCCTATCATATTAAATATTTGGATTGATTAGACTGAGAAGCACATAATAATCAGCTAACTTTAAGAGGGATCTGTGATATATCACATATGTGCAAGTAAGTATCTCTGTGAATAATCAATCCTTCACTCCTTACACCAGTAAACACACCACCTCAGGTATCACTGTAGGTAATAAAAGCTTTGTTTTCCTTAGAGCCACAAGTAAAAGCTATGATGAGAACATGACAGGTACTTGTAGCAATTAATTCACTGGAGGACACAGACTGTTTTGTTTCAAGTTATCTGGACACAAGGCTTGTTTGGAGGATCTGCTCATTCTTTGAGATGATTTGAATCTTTCCTTTCAAAACAGGGATTATTTGTCAGCCTTTCACTACCATTGGACAACTGGCAGTCAGTAATTTGCTATGCAACTTGCAGGTTCACCAACCCGAGATTTTATCATGTATTTGATGGCATTTGGCATATTTTCTCAAGCCCCTGCTTGTGATGAGGGTCCCAGACTCCTGTGAAAACCCTTCATGACCAAACGTGAGCTGACAAAAAATCCCATGCTGCACCTTCTCCTGTTTTGAGTAAATACATGGCTTTATCAATATGATTTTTTTTTTCCTAAACCAACCCTTTCAATAATCAACATAGATGGCACCTCAGGGAGACACGAGACCATTCTACCTTTCCTACATATCTACATTACTGTGTATTAGTGTAGGCTGAACCATCATTTTCCTCAGTGAGGCTAAAGGAATTTATAGCTTACCTTGTTTCAGATTACTAACTCCAGGTGAAACCATTCCCAAATACAAATCAGGGATTTCTGGTTGTTTTACTCAGAAAAAAAGGGGACAATTGTAGTCATTGAGTGAGAGGCTGGGGTATCTTACAGTATTGTACTGGAGGACCAGAGATCATACTAAACCTCTTGTGGTTTTTGTTATTTGTTCATTGTATTCAGTGAGCCAAGAACACTAAAATTCCTCCAAGCAATTCCATGAAATTAATAACAGCCTGGAGAAGCACCTAGATAAACACTGATGAGGCACATATAAACATGGGAACCTCACTCTCCTTTAAAATGTCTTTCAAAGAGTTGTTTACCAATGTGCTTAAGAAACATACCACTCTCTGTTTTACAGTCTGCAGTATTTGCTTCTCATCAGCAGATTCTCTGGAAGGTCCATTAAAGCTGCAAGGTGAAGAAAGGAATTCTGAAGTATGGATGTAAAAATATAAGGCCCAATACCTGAAAGTGTACAGCAGAGCTTCACAGGAAGATTTCTGCATCTGCTATTAAGATGGTAGATAGAGTTTGTAGGAGAGTACTCAGATATATCGTCACCCCACAGCAGATCGTGCAGATGATATTGATTTAAATGACTGTAGCCCAATTCAAAACCTTTCCTGGTGCAAAACTGCTGTTGATTTAAACTGCCTTACACTTCGGAAAAGCTCAGAGTGCGGTTCATCACTCTCTCTTGTATTTCTCCTTCACCTGCTAGGTCTTTTTAGGAACTTGCTCTATATCTAACTTCTGAATGCCCTGAAAAATGAATTATATCTGCTGCCTCTAAAGTTCTAATCTCAGTAGAACTATATCAGTTTTCATTACCTGTATATGTGGCATATAGTATCTAAAGTGAGAAAAAAGATGATCCTACCATTCATTTTATGCATCTATCCTATAGTTGGCTGTAACTTCTGCCTTTGCCTCCGGTTTCCACTGCAACCCTTTGGGGCTCAGCTCCCTGTAAGTAAAATAGGTCTGATGACATTTTCAGAAGAAAAATATTGTAGGAATAAACACAAAAATATTTCTCAGAAAGTCAGATACAATGATACTTTGTATAATTGGATTATAAGTTTATACTCTCAATTACATGCTGACAGTGGTCAAGGATAATCCCTCCCTTACTGCTAAGAGCAAAGTTCAGAACTGTAGACTTAAAGTTCTCATCTGGCACATATCATATTTCAGTTTTATAATTCAAATTGGATCTTTATATTTATGTTACTTAAACTAGACATCATGCAAGACATCACTGATTTCAAGGAATAAAGCCTCTAAACTTCTAAGTTCATTTCTAAGTGAATCCTATTCCCACTGAAGTCAGTGACTTTTTGTTATTAATGGCACAAGAGACCATCATTAAGCCCTCACACCTTCCATTTTGCCACATAAAAGCCAAAGAGAAAATGGAAGTAAATTCTCTTCACAAGCACACTCCTTTTCACTTTGCTCACCATCCAGTAATATTGAACGTTGCCTAAAGAATGAGTAAACAACTAATTTAGGTTAACTAAGCAGGAATCTCAGACACGATCAAAGTCACGATTGTTGGTTTGGGTTTTTTTAATCCAACGTTTCTTTGTGACAACACATTATGTCAGCTCTGCTAGCTCATTTGTCTGCTGCAGTTCTACTTTATCAGCCTGGAGTAAAAAGAATTGATATGTCTGGTTAGATAAAGTAAATGGAAACTCAGGACTCATTCCAATTTGCTGTACTTTGATATATTTCACAAACCTGAGAGCACTGTATGTAACACTAGTTGCTATTTGTATATAAATATTGCACATTAGAAAATCTCTTAAAGCAATGTACATGTTTCTTTCTCCTCTTATGGCCTCCTCTGATTCTGTGCTTATTGGTTTTCTGATTGGAAGACAAATGTCATGCTTTCTCACTACATTCTTTTTCAATCCAGGATGCTAACCCAAACCAGAATTCATCTTCATTGGTGGTTTGCTAGTCTGATAAAACAGAAGGTGATATTTTCCAAGAGCCCTGGATACTAATGCAGCTGAAGCTTATAACTGCAATAAGTTATTCTGTGCTGTGTAAGATAGGTTCTTAAAGATATTTGATCATTGCCACCAGCTAAATCTATCTTTGTTGTAATTTTGTTGGCTGGACTAGAAATGTACTGAGCATGGTTCCTGAATCAGGTCTTATTTGTTTTCAGTTTTGTAAGAAGTTTTAATGTGAGGTCTCAGAAGTAAGAATAAAAAGGAATAATGGTCTGGAGCACTGGAGAAATTATGGTCATCCGTGACCTTGACTATTGTGTTTCTAGAGGGAGAGAAGGATTTGGGGCTTTTTTCTACTCTAACTGTGAGGAGATGTATTCTGCTCCTTTGAATTCTTATTAAGGTGATTTACTGTTCAGGAAGGCTGCTTTACAATTAGACACAGTTAGCTGTATCTCCCTCTCATGATCAGCTGACATGTCACAGCACATCAGTAGACATCTGCTATAAAGTAGGTGCAAATATTTGTATTTACAAATTGCTTTTTCTGCCAGCTGGTTTGAGAGGGGTAGGAGCAGGTCTCAGAGGAGGAGAAAGAATAATGGAAAAAGGGAGAGATTTTGAGTTTTATCTTACTTCTCTCAACATAGGAATGTAACATTTAGATCTTGTTCTGAGACAACACCATACTTTTGCCTATGCAGGCCAAATATAATAATATACTTTTCTTCTTTTTTTTAAGAGCAACCTTACAGACAATGATCTTAAAAGTCTTTTCCAACCTAAATGTTTCTGTGATTCTGAATCTTTGCATTTATGAGTCTATGACTGAATGACGTTCCTCAGGCGTCAGTATTCCAACTGATGATGTTTAACAGTTGGTGACAGAAAGAGTAGAATTGAGTACACTCTCAGCAAGTTTCCTAACACCAAGCTTCATAGTGTGGTTTATGTGCTGGAGGGAAGGGATATCATCCAGAAAGCATATTGTACACAAAGTCACTAAGATCATCAGAGGGCTGGAACAACTGTGCTTGAAGACAAGCTGAGAGAGTTGGAATTGTTCAGCTTAGAGTTTATAGCATCATAGGACTCCTGTTTGGAAAGGAGAAACAGGACTTACAGTCTGTCAAAGGGAGGCTGTGTAGGAAACCCAAAGTAAAGCTGGCTTCATAATAGATTTTACATGTTGATGGCCAGAATAAAATCGGGGAAAAACAATAAAGTCAAATTGATATAAGATGTTCAGTATTGAGAGTTCATTTTTTAAAACAGTAAAAAAATAACTTCAGGTAGACCCAAAATGTTATATTTAATATTAAATGAAATAGTCCTCTTTGTTTCCAGATGATTTAAATATTTTTTCTTTTACTTTTTGTATGTTAGTTTTTAAGGCAAAACACAGTTCTTTGAAATGAAATATCAGGAAATATACTTCTTTAATACTGATATAAGAAAAGTTACCATTTATTTAAATAAAGAATTAACTTAGAAAATGTGGAAGCCTATACTGTGCGTATTCAAGCTCTTTCTTTTTACTTTTATTTTCTTTTCAGCCAAAGCCATTCACAAAATTTAATCTGAATTTACATGTAGTTTCTCTTTCTCTGTAGTCCAAAAGAAAAACTTCATTTCTCACCAGATTTACCTTTTGTTGAGAAAGAGCTCAAATTCAGAAACCCTTATCCGCTGTGTAAATTAAATATCCTTTGGCAAGGAAGAAACCCCTATTTCAGCATCTAACAATGCATCCACTATTCTTGCTTGAATTGGTATTTTGCCTAAATAAGAGCATTTACTAGCATGTCTGAAATTGTCACCATGAGTCACTTGTATTTGAGGATGATAGAAGTAGCATGGAGGCAGGATATTAAAACACATTTAATATTAATAATAATATTAAGCCCATATAATTTTAGTGTCAGCCCACAGATGATGTTCAGCTCTGTGACGGGGAGTGATGGAGGAAGGATCAAGTGCACGTACAGAATATGAAGGAAAGCTCATCTTTCCAAAGTGACATGAGCTACATCAGCATATCCAAAGGTTGTAAGTGGATAAATTTGAACAAATAGCTTTAAAAATAACTCTGCTATGACAAACAAGTGTGTGCCAAGACAAACTGAAAGCATTATTTGTGTTTGCACGTATATTCACTCTGAGATAAATCTTATTTCCCAGTTAGACCCATGGAACTATTTTACACTCACTGGAACTGTATGTACACAGACAAAAGGATACCTGAAAAGAAAAATTATTTTAATTATCAGAAAGTGCAAAGTCATTGCTTCATCCCACACTGTCTTGAGTGGAAATGGGAACCACAGCTGCTCTGTTCTGTTAAGAATCTAGTCTAATTTTCATGTTCTCAAATCCTAGTACATGTCCTGGAGAGCACAGAGGTAGAGAACACAGACATGATTCTGCTACAAGTATGAGACTCATGGTAAGAAAAAGTTTTAGCTGAAATCTCAGAAGCTTAACTAAAACACCAGAACCTTAGAATATTCACCAGAAGGACCCACATGTTATGAGAGATGTCCTATTGACATTTTTAACTGAGTTGAAAAAGTTTTCTGAAGTCAGGAGAATGACTGATGTTTTCAGAAAGAAAAACTTTTAAATAAATAATCTTTAGTTTAAGTTGGATGAAATTAAAGTGCATTTAAAAACAAAACCACTGCAAGTTCTAAGATGTACACTTCGGTGATTTTTGAGGCATTTTTAGAGGTGGGAATTTTTAAAAAAAAAGCAATACATATTCATAAAATTCATTTAAAAGTTTGATTTTGTGTGAAACACATCTCCTTTGGAAAAAAAAATAAATCAAAATTTACCCAGTCCTGCAAACATCCCCATTTAAGAGACAGGAAAACTGAAATGCATAATGTACGCAAGGTACCACCATGTCAAAGTTATTTTTGGCTCCACTAGGTAGCCCAAATAACAGAATTGATACATCAGTCCTGCTATAAAGTCTACAGTGTCCACCAAATCCATATCAGATTTCTTCAGTCTGTAGAATATTAACCCAGTTTTATTTTAATAGGATACTGTTGAGTATATGCACATATTTGAACAATAATAAATATATGTTTCTGTGCATATGCACCTGGTTACTGGTGAAGTAGCAACATTATCCATGTTTTCAATTTCTGTTCCCTCCACTCTATGCCAATATCAATTAGTCTGCATTAGAGAGACAAATTGCTTGCAAGATTTTTGTATCTTTTTCAGAATCTTTTTAAAAGGACAAAGCACTAGAGATATATTTCAGGGGGGCGCTGAAACAGCCAAAAATATCCCCAAACAACTTCTTAAAGAGAGATAAAAGGAAATTAGAACTTAAAAACAGGTGACAAACTTCTGAGTCAATGGGAGTAGGGTCAGTTTGCAATTGGGCAAGAAGGCTTACATGAGAGTAAGTTTAAAACCATGCTATAATATCTTGGTCCATTTCTCACTCTCTTGTTTCCATTCTATGTTGTGTACACATGTACAAAGAGAACACAGAATATGTTCAGATTCATGCAAAGTCCAGCCCACTGTATATAGCTTTCACAACAGATGAGCTTCAAATTCATTTAGTCATTTAGCTAATTACCCAAGTTGATATCTGCCCAATCTGATTCAGTCTCCACAGCAATGAATGATGAAAACACAATAAAAGCTTGCTAATAATGAGGCTTTTTTTTCTTTCTTTTCTCATGGTCTGTATGAATTAACCTATACAGAGGCTTGGAAAATATAGATCAACATTTCCCCCTGTAACAGACATTTTAGCAGCAAAACTGTGTTTTGCAAGAGAGTTTCTGTGAGGGAATTAAGAACCTAAAGAGTACTTCCAGCACTGATACAAGTTTTCTCCCTAGCCCAAATCACTGAATGATCATTTTTATTCTCACTGATGTTTCCCAACCAGCGAGATTCTGAAAAGAGTTTGCAGCTTCTTTGTGGTTTTGAAAATAGCCTTTGAGGACACTTTTAATTTGTTTCTTTAGGCAGCTAAACTGGAAAAGAAGGCTAAAAAACAACCTGGTACTTCTTTTATGTATTCTCTTGCACCGTGAATAGGCAAAATCCATGGCATATCTTCTCAAGTTGGAAGCAGTTGTGGTGTGAGTACAGGCTTATGAGGCTCTGTGTGGCTCTTCAACAGAAGTGAAAAATACAGTAAAATCATGTATTTTCATCTCTGTCTGAATTATCTCAGCTATTGTTTCTATATAAGGAGAGACAAGTTTTAAAATGAAGTAGAAAACATACTTGGAAGAGACAAATTATTGCTCTGGTTTTAAGACCTTCAGTCTTTTTCTAAGTAGTTGGAGTGAATTAAGTGAATGATGAAAGTTACCTGCAACACTCTCAGTTTCGGTTCTCAGTCTCTCTAACAGACAATTGCTTTTAAAAATAATGTTATTAATAGATATTACAAATAGACTCTAATAGTTTTACATGCTCCAACTGTTGATTTTTCCATCTTTTTTTTCCTTAATTGAGGTCCCTGATACAGGACCTCATGTGAAGCCTCTCCTACATGCTGACAGTTTCAGTGAAACCTTGAGGATTTTCACACACTTGAAATTTGTCTCCATCACATTTGGCTGACACTTTTTAAAGTTGAAATGTCTTTGAAATGAAAACAAGATGAGGAACAGAAAGAGAGGAAGGTATATAATCACATGAGGTTAATTTCTTCAGGAACACAAGAAAAGTAAATAAGGATTAATTCTTTTTATCTGCAGGTCTCTGCACAAAGGTTATTCCTTCACTGTGTAAGAAGTCTTTACTACATGAGAAGCTTCTCAGGTTCTCCTAATGATGCCAAGGCTGTTATTGCTCTATTTCAATGGCATCTGGGTGAACCGCTCTTCCACCTGCTTGAAGATGTCTCCTAGCTCCTTCCTGTTTCTACACTTGAGGAGAACTTTCTCACAGATGAGCTGAAGCAGTTGGACTTCTCTATGGGTACTCTATCATGGAGTCACACCTTCATGTCCCTGAGCCAGCATGTTTTGTTCATCTTCACTGCTTTTTGATAATGCATTATGTTATCATAAAACTAATGCTTCTTAAGACAAATGGGAAGAATACCTAGAAAGTAGTTAGCAGTCTGAAACTCACTCAGTGATGTTAAAATGTTTGGATACAACTGTGCTAAGAGACACGAATAGTTGCTTTGTACAGCCCATACAAGTCTCTGTGCCAAAACTGTAAGTCCAGTCTCCCTAACCACTGGCAAGAACGATCGACAATTTTGGGGCCACCCAGCCTGAACCCTGACACACAGTTTAGCTCTACAACAAATATTTCTGACAGCTGTCACACACTATGTACATGTAATGACCTCGGTGTTTCGGGAGCACTTTAAGGTTTGTTGAAAAGTTATAGGTTGGAAAAATGCCCTCTCCACTCATTGTTTTGAAAAATGAAATCAGATGAGAAGATCTAACAGAATCAGATCATACCAAATTAAAATAATACAATCTATTAATCTTCCTTTGTATTCTTCCAGCCTCCTGGTAAGTAATAACCAATACTACACATGTAGGCAAATAAGGTACTTTTATTAAGTCAATAATGTATGAGAATGTAAAATTGGCATTTTAGTAATTTAATCTCATCTTGGGAAAGAGAAGGGAGAATCTTCAATCTCAAGCCAATTCACCAGCCTTGGTTAACGAGAAAAAAAAACCAAAACAACCTCTTTCTCAGAACATGTATCTTTTTGAAATGTCTGCAGATATGACAGGGGAATCAGTCAGAAAGATCTGTGTAGGTCTGGTTCAGTAGAGAGACAGTAGCAAATATGCCAGGCAGAACATCTAAGCAAATACTCTTTGTTAATCTCTTGCTTACCTTTTAGCCCTTAGTTTTGCAGGTTACATTCTGCACCACAACCTCATCATCATCACTGAGACTGGAAACAGCTCCACAGATCTACGTGTCCTCTCTCCAACAAGTACAAGAGGGAGTTAAATATCATGCTCGTAGTCTACAGATTTTTTTTTTATTATATTATTTTTCTGAGAAAGAAGGAAGGAAGGCAGATAAAGCTTGGTCTGAAAATCTGATTATAAATTTGGGGCTGGAACTCCTGTTCACTTGGTGACCAGTGAACATTTGTTTTATTTTTTAAAAAAATATTATTTATTTGATACCTGAGCTCAAATAAAGAAAAAATGTTATGATTCAACCTCAATATAATATATATTCTGTTAGCTATATAAAAATATAAATATATTACATTTATATTGTTCATAATATTAAGTGTAAATAAAAATTCTATTTTCAAATCTAATGATCCTGTTCTTTAAAATATCTGAACTTTAGCTCAATTTACCAAAGCAAGTTTATTTGCTTGAAGTTTAAAATATTTATCTTGGAAAAATAAAAAATAATTACTTAAAAGAAAAAAAGACTTTCCTCTTATATGTTCCTTAATATTGGAGACTGAAAAAGATTATTGACTTAAATACTGTCAATAAATGACATTATTCAAATCTAAGTTATAATTTTCAGATTTTCATGAAAACCAATTGCTGAGTCTTTCTCTTCTCTGACAACAACATCTGTCTCTTACAGTTTTGTGCTTTTTTTTTCCTTATTTACTCTATAGGCAGAAAATGCTTTGTTAACATGAGGCTGATGATTGTTTATATGTAGAACCCTAAATCTAAATTAACTTTCTTTCCTTGTACTTTAAATGTTTCATGATTGCCCTTAATCTAAAATCCTCTAAATAATCTCAGTAATTATCTCACAATGGCAAAGGGATGTTCTCAGTGATCCATGCTTGTTTTTTCTCCTTTATAACTCTAGATCTTTAACTTCTCTGAACAATATACTAGATTTTCCAGTAACTGAGAGGCACTACAGTGACGCAGAATAATCTTACCAATATAGATTCAACTACAAAGGTATACATTCTTTCTTAGTTCTATAAACTGAGAGTAGATTTTTTTTTCCAAGCTTGTATACACTTATTTTATGCTTTATTGCTCTGGTGGCAAATTTTAATTTATTTTTATTTCCAATGTTTTATTATGTTTGCACTCGACTGAGTTAGCGACCAGAATGGGTGATTGTTATACAGTAGTTTACTTTTAAAAGAAATAGGGCTCCTCAAGCAGCTAATACAGGAAGATGTATCACCAGCTTGAATAATTGTGACAACCATAGACGGTATCAGTGCCTGTTTGTTTGCACAATACCCTACTGCATTAAGAAAGCCATCCCAGCTGTCTTGGGCTCTGGAGTCACCCATTTCATCACTTGACACTGCAGCAGATGTTATGGATTGATAACAGACTTCACTTCATTCACTCCACATCTAAGATTACCTCTAGAAAAAAAAAATCAAATACATTATAACACTCCCAGCCATTTGTAAAAAAAAAAAAAAAATAAATAAAAAGATCAGCAATTTATTCCCTTTTACAGCATTAAATTGCTCCTTTTGGGCTTTGAAAATATATATTTAATTTAAATTTTTTTCCTTGATACGTTCACAGTGGTGAGTATGCATCTAAGTATCTTCTGAAAGCAAGAGAAAGATGAAGATAGATTTAATGATTTAATTACATTAAGACCTGGACAGCTTTTTGGATCAGATGCCTTATGCTTTCAGTGATAGTATGTTCATGCAGCATATTCAGTGTATTGGTGGCAGAGAGAAGAGACAAACCAAACTCTGGTGTTTTTGGTCTAGTAGATGAATAAAGATACTTGGTTGTGCTATATTTTCCTTCTGGTGATACTGGGCATTATGTTTTGTTTGAGATACAGTACGTGAATCTGCAATTAAACAATGTTGTGTCATGCAGATAAGTGACCAGAAAACATGTATTTGTTGCAGGGCAGGGGTTGCTCACTCACCTAAAATAAAGAAAACCTGTTATAATTCAGTGTAAGTATAGTGTACATATTATATGGCTATATATAAAAATATATCCATATAAAATATGTTTAGTTTTATTATTCTTATTATTTAGTTTTATCTTATTTTGTTAGAGTGAAGCTAGTGGAAGAACTGTATAAAATACACAGGTGGAATAAAATGTGTAGTTCTATCCTGCCATCACCTAGAACCTAAATCTTAATGTTTATGGTAGTCATGGGACTCTTCTCTTTGAAGGAGCTGGAGCAGATGGTGTCTCTTGTGGGCCTGTGCCAGACATATACCTAATATTGTGTCCTGTGAAAATTCAAGGAGTGCAAATGAAGGCACTGAGGTTTGGTTTCACTTCACTGACTCTGAGCAATTACATGAATCACGTGAAGCAGAAGCACAGTCATCTGGCATTTCTTGTGCAATTGCAGGAGAGCAGCCCTGGGCAGGCTGGATCATACCCTGGAGAAGATCACACCCCTGTCTCTGAGCAGCTGTGTGGGCTCCTAGGGCAAGCAGGGTCTAGCTTGGCTCAAGGAGTGAAGTGGCCGCAGATATGTGGGAGAGATGTAAGGTTAAGAATAGGATTTCTGTAGGTTTAAAAGGCAACTTGGTGCGTTTGACATTAACTGGACACCAAGTGCCCACCAAACTGATCTATCAACAGGACAGGTGGAGAAAATAAAAGAAGCTCATGGGTAAAGATAAGTACAGGGAGATCACTCAGCAATTACTGTTATGGCCAAAACAGGCTTGGCTTTGTGAAATAAGTTTATTTCCTATTAAACCGAGTAAGATAATGAGAAATAAGAACAAACCTAAAAATACCTTCCTCCTCATCCCTCCCTTCTTTCTAGGCTCAACTTCACATTCAGTACTTCTACATCCTCCCCCTGAGGAGCACAGGGGGATGGAGAATGAAGGCTGTGGTCAATTCATAATGCTTCATCTCTGCTGCGTGTTCTTCCTGATGATCTTCCACTTACAGTCTCCAAACCTCCCCAAAGGGGATCCTCTGCACAGACTGCAGTTCTTCACTGCTATTCCAGCACAGGTTTTTTCTACATGTTATTGTAACAGTGTGTGTCCCCCACGGGGTCACAGACCCTGACAAAAAATCCAGCCTCTGATGGGCTCCTCTCCACAGACTGCAGCTCCCAGCAAGAATATGCTGGAATGTGTGCTCTTCATGGGCTGTAGTTTCTTTCAGAGCACATCCACCTGCTCTGGCGTAGTGATCTCCACAGGCTGCAATGGGGAAACACGCTCCACTGTTTTCCTCAATGGGCAGAAGGACAACCTGCAATACCATGGTCTTCACCATGGGCTGCAGGGCAATCTCTGCTCCAGTACCTGGAGTGCCTCTGTTCCTCACTTTTTCCCTTTGATGTCTACAAGGTTGTGTCACTCACATTTCTCACTTCTCTCCCAGCTAATGTTCCACAGGGTAATTCTTAAATACACTGTCACAGAGGTACCATCACTGGCACCAACTGGCACAGCTTTGGTCAGCAGTGAGTCTGAACTGACTTTTTCCAAGATGGGGACAGCTTCTGATGTCATATCACAGAAGCCAATGCTGCAGCCTCCTCTGCTGTTAACATTTTGCCACGTAAACCAAATATACACACTTAAACTGCTAAAGCCGAAATGACACATTATCACTCTGACACCTTTCAACTTCTCCCTGCTAGCATTAAAATAGGTGTTGCTAGATACAGCAGAAATTGATGTTGAGTCCTCAAGAAAAGGCTGATTTCTGGATACAGGCTCTGAACATCTGCAATTCTCTGTTTCACATAACTGCAAAAATACATGTTCTCGTCTGATAAAAGACTTGGCAGAGAAAAGCACGTAGATTTCTCTCCCATCTCGTATATAATGAAATATTAATACGAAGTCTCAATGAAGCTTCTCAACTGAGGAAAATACAGAAAATTTTCATTATATTAAGTCAAAGCCTCCAATTCATTTTGTCTACAGTAGAAAGATACGCAACAGTAACTTACTGTAGGCAACATTTCATAAGTTAATATCTAGATCACTATTCCTGTGTATGTTTCCTGGAACGAATGTTAGATATGTGGGGATTTTCTATGAAATACATATTCAATTAACTTATGAACTTTCTATTGTTACTGCTTTTTTTCTGCCTATTGCACTCTTCTAAGAAGGTACCTGCTGAAGTCAAACTACTGAGTTCAATAGAATTATCCTCACTTCCTCCAGTACTGTGGAAATTTGAATTTATTTGTATCTTTATCTGCTTCTTTACTAGTTGTAAGGTATGAGATTATCCAAAGTTCTTCCTATACATATTAAACCCTTATATTCTATGGTGAACACTCAACTTCACTGTCCTAAGTTGTCCATCTGGGTATTAGTGCCCTAATCATTAAAAGACATTCATCTCCCAGACTACTCTTTTGCATTGCTCATAGTGTTTACTGCTAAATCAACCACACAGACCTTAAAAAAGGAAGTCTGACAGCAGCAGCACCCCCTTACTCCAATATCCTTTTTTTCTGAATGATTATATCTCACTTCTGGTCTATACCAACAAATAGGGGAAGTAGTGAGTGAGGAGGCAAACTCCTCAGTCTGACTCTTGCAATGTCCTTGCTTGATCATACTCATGGGTTTGCAAATGGTTGGAGAAAGGTCATCTCTGCCCTTCAACACAAGAATATATAAAGATCTGTGATCAGAAAACAAATCTGAGCTCCTAACCACTTCCTACACAAGTCCTGTTTTTCTAGGCATGCAGTTAACAGAACTGAAACACGGTGATTCCTTTCCCTGTATAAAGTCTGACCCCTAAATACTGTATTAAAACTCAGTCATCTAAATAAAGAACAGAACTAACTCAACTAGCAGATCGTCAAGTGTAAATCAATAGAGCTATTCCAAGTTTGCTCCTCATCGAGTTGCTGGCACTCAAATGGGACGATGCTAGATAAAAAAGAGTCTTTTTGAGGATTTATCTCCACTCCTCACTACTCACAGGGGTAGAAGAAAGAAACAATTTTGGCAGCTTTTTTACACACTTCATTTCAATCAAATCTTGCAATATTCATCATTTTTCTTACCCATTACTGATATCCTATACAAATGTATCCCTTCTCTTCCCACATTCCATGCATGTCTCAGGTTATAACATATTTTTTCCAGTCTTTTCCTCTCTCTCTAGTCCATCTACAGATTATTTGGACTGAGGCTGTCCAAGGAAACAGTTGCAGGTAAAGTCAGGACCACAGGGAACACGTCAATATTTCTTATTTCTCTTCAAATAAACTTTGACTTCTTTGTTCTTGTTTGGTAAACAGTCTGCAAATTATGTACATGAAGAAAATATGAATGGATATGTGTCCATTTCAGGAAATTTAAATTGCTATCATATACATTTTTAGGATTGGGATATTAGCATGCAGAACACATGTAGATTACCCAAAGTCTGGCCCTCAAGTCAGTAGCTCTTTTGAGGACATAACTCTTATTGTTTGTCCTCTTTTCTTTCTCATGACAGTTGAAGTAGAGGCCAACAACTCAAGAAATATGATATTTATTTTTCCGTCTTTTAATCTGAGGAAAGCTCTTCACTTTTCTGGCAGAAAATCTCAATATTTGTGTCTAAACATTTCTGGACTTCTAAATCTATGAGCTTTGTCTCTATCCATAACAAGAAAATCTGTGAATGACTGTGAAGATCTAAAAGTAATGATGAAAACTCCAAGGTTAGAAAAGTCTCGGTTCCCCTGTATTCTATCTGATCCCTGGAAGAAATGGCTGCAATTTTTCAACTTTAAAGTACCCTGTTCAGGAAAGTATATGTCCCAAGGCTTTCATTCCTCCGCACCTTACTGCAGGAGCCTAAATTAAAAGTATTTACATTTTTAATCCCTTAACGTATAGGAAGGAGGAATATCATAGAATGATAGAATTATAGGATTCGAAGGGACCTTTAGAAATCATCTAGTTTAACCCCTCTGCAGAAGCAGGTCCACCTAGATCAGGTCTCATAGGAACATGTCCAGGCAGTTCTTGAAGACCTCCAAGGAAGGAGATTCCACAACCCCTCTGGGCAGCCTGGGCCACTGCTCCGTCACCGTCACAGTAAAATAGTTTTTTTTCTTATATTTAAGTGGAACTTTTTGTGTTCCAGCTTCATCCCATCACCCCTTGTCCTGTTGCTAGCTACTATAGAAAAAAGGCATGTCTTACCTTCCTGACACCCACCCTTTAGGTATTTGTAAATGTTAATAAGACCTCCCCTCAGTCTCATTCGTTCTTCTACCTGAGGTTTTCCCAGACATCTGAGATATATTTAATTGCCTCAGTATTGACATTAAGTACCATCTGAGACATCCTACAAGTAACCAGGCCATCATGTGGGGCTGGTAGATACAACAAGGGTCCTACTACTGGTAGGTACTTGACAAATAGTTGTACATTAGTCTTAAAGATATATAAACACAACTTCTTTACCAGTAGAAGCTAGTATAACTCAGTTGAGAGAGATCCTTATTACATGACTATATATTCCACGTTGTACTAGATACACCCAAAAAAAGGGCACAATTCTGCTTTCATGTGCACTGGTTTTAAATTGGAATAAATCCATTGCCTGTCAGGGAGTAATTCCTGAAACATATCAGTGTCACCAAGGGGAGAATCAGGTGCCTGTAATAATGTTTGCAATAAGAAACAATTAATTCTTCATTGAAGAGGTCAGAGAGGGGTCAGAAGGGATTCCCTACTGAAAAAGAAAACATTTATGCCCCGATTTGGAAAGCCTTTTTAAGATTGTTAGAAAATGATTAAATACTTTTCTCTGCAAGTTTTCAGCCTTATTATGGAAAGTAACTTTAGCTTTATGCTGGATCATCTCAGATGGAAAACAACACAACTGTTATTAATTAGTAACATGTATTTCTCTAGGCATGCTGAATATGTGAATCCTGTTGAGCTAGAATTGGTTCTTTTGCTACTTATGACTGTGATACATATAATTGGCATTTTCTGAGTGAAAAAAATATTTTGAAAGAAAAAAATATTTTCTTTACATCTTTGAGTTCTGTTGGCTTTTTTCTGCCAAGACATTCCCTGCGTACCTTTCATATTATCATGTATGAGTCCCATGTGAGGTTGGAAAACATTATTTTTACTATTTCACAGACATTTGGTCTCTAAAGGTCCCTTCCAACCCTACCATTCTATGATTCTATGATTTGGAAACTGGTTTGAGAGACTTTTTGTGAGGCTGTACAAGAAATCTGTGAAAAGAATAGAAGATGAAGAAAGCTGTTCTGAGGCCCACGTTAGCACCTTAAATATCAGAATCTTGACTGCTCCTTTTATTTTTTTTTAAAGTGTACATGATCCTATAAGGACCTTACTAATAAATGTAAACTATCTGTATTATATTTCAACACTCCTGTAGAAAATAGATTCTAAATAAGTTATGCTTTATCATCTATTCTTTTATCCATTTTAAGGGAACTACTGCCAGAAAAATGGTATGCTTTTTCCTTCTATCACTTTATCTTAAGTTTCACAGAACAGCTGATGTAGGCCAGCACATGAGAAAAAGAAGCTGAAGATAGAAAATGTGAGATGAAGTTACAGCTGAATAATAGAGGTGACGCATAGCTTGCAAAACTTGACATGAAATCTGTATACACATCTAATTATAACTCTTGCCTACCTTGTCAGAGAGCTGAGAAAACTGTAGTACTTCTGCACAAGCTTCCAGTGGAGTAAAAAAGCAAACATGTCCTTTTTCACCAGCAGAACGTCAAGTCCTCAGCTCTGAAGATGCAGAAATGTCAATCCAATGTTGCAATGCAACAGAAATGACAACAGTAGCATGCAGTATGATGTGACATAGAATAAAGTGATCACATCACACATCTCCATAATCTCTCATTCAAATTTCATGAAAATTAGATGATTTAGCACCAGTGACATGGTGCACAGTTGTATTTTTAGCTATATAACTAGAAAGGTGTGAGAAAATGGTGTAACAGAAAAAGGAGTTAAATAATGAAAACAAAGACTAAAAACTCTTTAGTTCTGATATTAAACAGGAAATAAGGAATCTAATGTACCATTGGAATCAGCATTTTAATGAAATGTGATTAGTTCCACAGGATGTGTGGAATTCCTTCCTTCCTAGCATTAACCATTCAAAATGAGGCACCTAAAATGACATTCATCCCATTCGTCCCTTTGTAAAATTAGCTGCTGAAGGAAAGTTAGCTTATTTAACTTCTTCTTTAAACAATAGAAAGAGATAGCCACACAAGAAATTAATTAATGGCAGTCATCCTAACATAGGATTGCCTTTTGGAGGGGAATGTGAGATGACCACAGAGGTTAGAAGGAACAAGGGGATTCTCAGTGCCTGTGGACATATAGATGAGCACCTATTACCACCAGAAACAAAACCCAGTGGCTCATTGGCTTCAGTCAAAAAGCAGGGGCTTTGGAAGGGCTTATGTGAAATCATCAAAAATATTGGACTACTATAACAAACTAAAAAGAACACCAGAATTAAAACAAACTCACATGGTGTCATGTTTAGGTAGCATAAATCCCAAAGACAGGAGAGAGGTTATGATGAGGGTCTCTGAAGACTGACATTTGAAGACACTGAAAATGAAACTGAGCAGTACTAGCCATTAGGACACTGTAAGCATGACAAGAACATGACTAGTTTTTTTTCTGTCTTTCTAGCATAAGCAGTTAATCTAGCTACTTTTCACTTTGTATACTACAAAGTTCAGAAAAGAAAAATATGTTATATGAAATTTGACTTATTTGAACAGTTTCTTAGGTGTTTTCACTCACCTTTACATGGTTGAATACATTGATCTTTATCTTCTTTGAGGCAATATGATTTCTGCTGTGTGATCAGGACATTCTGGGAAAATTATCTCTAGCCCACATATAAACAATATACTGAGAGCTTCAAAAACAAATTAAAAGAGAACTGAAAATAAGGGTCTTTTTCAATAGTGAGGACTTGAACAGCAAAGAACAGTTATGCTCTTGATGTATTGAAAGTCCTCCCCATTATGCAGAGCAGAATGGTTATGTTACTGTTGTACTTGAGTATTTTTCTGTTTCCAATTATTCTCGAGATTGTAAGGTCCATGGGACAGACAACTGCCTTTCCAGTTGAGTTTTCATGATCCTTAGTGTACAAATTCATATGGCACCACTTCATCATGGCAGAAATGATATATACAAAATAAATGTGAGATTGCCATGCTCATGTGTAACAAAATGACTAACATTATTCTTAACCCTGAGAGCTCTTGAGAAGCTCAGCTAATTACTGGGATGGAAACTTCTTTGGAAGGCTTTTGGGTAGAAGACAAAAAGGAGAGATGGGAAATACCTTAAGATAACTATTCTCTTCAAGAATTACAGTTCATAGCAGCAGCTCAAGGCACTAGAATGAGGAATTCAAGTCAGCACTCTTTGGCACTTTACATTTCAGAAAGGAGGTCAGTGTAATATTTCAGCAGACTAAATAGGTATTAAAAAACTTTGATGTTTCCTTGATAGAAAGAAAGACAAAATATAGTCCTTTCATAAAATTAAGCCAAAATCCACTGTTTTATTTAAGGACTAACTTGGTCATCTTATTTATACATAATCTAATATTTCTAATCAGGCACAAAGATATTAACATTTAGCTGAGTAATGACTCTCTTAGGATTCACTTCAAAGAAATCACTGACTTTGTTTTTCTTCAATGGATTACTGTCCACAGACAGAGCAAATTTTGTTCTGCCATCTAGCAGGCTGCTCTGTCAAGTAATGGCCATACATACAATAATTCTCCTTAAGAAATTATTTTCATCCAGTGACAAATCCCAGAGCATGAAAAAATAATAAATGAAAATCATTTAACGTGGGCCAACATCTCTAAAAGAAAAGATAATCATAGCTAATACTGATCACATCAGTAAATTCTTTGGCTCTGTGGGCTGAAATTCTAATGAGAAGTGATTGCTCCCATATAATTTACTTTACAGCCTGCAGCATTGAAATCCCAAACAGTAAATAAGGGCAATGCTCAAAAAACACTCTGTAGGTGTGAGAAGGACAGTGGCTATCTGATAGTCATGACTGGGATCTTAAATCGTGGGAAAATGTAGGTAGGCTGTGTGAGATAAAAGGTCAAGAAAAACAGAATGCTTGAACCAAGGAATGAGATTCCTTCTGTCCATGCACTTAAACTCTGAGTTACTGTGAGAAAGCGGAATATCTGACCACACGGAACTTTGCTTTAAATATTCCACTGCAAATATCGCTTCTGTTATTTATCAGATGTTCAGCAGCTCCTTATTACTATCGTTGTTTCTATGAGTGAAGAGTTTCTTTTCTAATACCTAGCAAAAAAAGCATCCAGAGAGTTGGAAATAAAGATGAAAATAAAAAAACAAGGAGGGGAAAATAAATTATTTCAAACTTTTTTTTTCTTCAGTTTTATCTTATGGGCTATGGAAAACATCTAGTTCCTGATATTTCATAAGCCTCCAGGTGCACAAGTGCATAAATTTTACCATTGTAACAATGGACTACTTATCTAGTTACATGCCTAATTCTGCATATACTGCAATGAAAAGTCTGTTCTCTGTGGTACCAGTACCCCAAGGGGAAATCCAATTGCAAATGTAACTTTTTTTCTTTGGTATTCTTACCAGAAATCAGAATTACTTTGGAATCTCTGATCTTGCATACACCTTAGTATGTCAGGCTCTGCACATGCAGGAACAGTCTTCTCATCACCTGCTGAAGCATTTCTATGCTTTAGCATCTACTGAGAGAAGGATGTTTCAATGATACGTTGCTTCTAAATGTTTTCACATAAGCTGTCATTTCAAAGAATCAGAAACAACTGGATAAATTGTTTTAATTTGCCATGTCAATCCAATAAGATGTGCAAAGAGAAAAGTGGCAAAAATTGTTAAATAAGTCTTTGTTATAATTAGCTCTTTCATTTTTAGAAACCAAATGGTTAAACAGAACTTTTTCAGGATGACAGTTCATCTCAACTAGATTGACAGTTTTAGAAAATATTTTTTTTGTAGAATCCAATTAAATGTGCACATGGTCCTATTTATTTAATCATTATAAAATTCCATCAATTTTTTTCCCCACAAGATTGGATATACACTGTTTTTAAAAAATAACTTTCATTTGATTCAAAGAGAAGATCAAAAAAGAGACAGGGTTCTAATGACTCTATACATTGCTTTAACCTCTATTAGAGGGTGAGAGATGAATATCATAGACATTGAGAGTTTTTCTGTTTGAAAGTAATACAGTACATCTGGATTGGCAAATGCTAAATAATCAGTCTTAGGAATCTGACATACTGAAAAGTCTGGTCAGACTGCTCAGTTAATGGATCAAGGTATCATATGTGCCCTCTATCTGAAGCATTTACACATGACATGAGATCCCTTAACATGAAACAAAATCCCTGACCCTCATTTCTGACAGTAACAGTAGCTGCAAGTACTTAATATGTTGTAGAGCTGTAGTTGTGAAATCTCTCTTTCCCTATAAATATTCAGAGAATGCTGTAAAGAATTTAACTTCATGTCCCCCAAGTCTCAAATTGCAGTTTGAAGCATGCTTTTAAATTTTCAGGGAATCTTCACATTAAGAAGCATTTCATAAGTTCTCAGAATCTTGAATATTACACTTGGTAAAATCTCTTCAAGAAAATCCTGCCACAGATTAAACCAGAGATCCCATCCTCTGTTGATATAGATAAGATTAGTTGATTTTTCCCACTTGAGGATTTTGACCAAGGAACTGCATATTATTTGCATTTGATTCATCAGAACACCCTAAAGCTGATATATTTTGGATTATTAAAATTTTGCATTAGCTCTGTAAGCATATTCAATAATCTTTGCTGGATATAATTTTATGAGCTGAACTGAAATATCCCCACACTTGCAACTAATCAGATGAAAGAAAGATTGCAATAACTGATAGTAGTGAACCAGTACCTGTAGTGAACCAGTGGGCCTGTTCTCCCAATCCTTCTCCTCATTGTCCAGTTTTAAAAGCAACAAACAGGAATGACCCTGAAAAATTAAGGAGTTATGTTAGAATAAATGGGAGAATTTATTCTGCTTAGGTTACTTGTATTATGTTCCATGTTACTTGTATTGTGTTCTGTGACTCTGTGATTCATGCATGCATAGGTACATGCAGAAATCTGTGATTTTTCTACATTAATCTTTTATTAGATTGCCTTATTTTTAGGATGCTCAAATCATTATGTACTGAAATGTTTTTGCAAAATTTGAGCACTTACACTCTTGCTTATGTTTACATTGCATAAATATACATGTGATTCTTTGGTAAATACGGTAGATTGGACTATCAATATTCTGAGGACTTAAGTGACCTGCCATCCGTTAAGATACATCATAGTACCTAATCCAGTATTATGGTAAAAATCTTGAACTATGCAATATAGTTTAGAGCTATACAGGTAGAATATTTACTGCAAAAGTGTTTTTCTTGGCAAGAAAATAACACATATGCATATTTCTTACGCCACTGGCAACCGCAAATTAAACATTTGATTTTTATATATTCATTTTTATTTGATGCAAATGAACTTCAATAGGGACTCAAAAATGACATAAGCATCAACTGCATTGGGAATGCTCTTCAAACATGACTTGCCCACCAATGCCAGATGAAACTTAATATGCATCAGCATAGGTATCCTCCCTTCTGAAAATATATGCATTTACATGGGGATTTCGATTTGTCTTCAGATTTCTTTTCAAACAACCAATATGAAAGGAAAGGAACTTTAAAAAGCCTGTCCTTTCAAGTAGAGTAAAACTTGGCTTGTCATGCTGCTTCTAATATGTTTTTCCTCTATCTGACCTTTGCTCTGAATTTCTACAATGGAAATTTTAGGGTTGCAGGGCTGGGAGGTAAATGTTTGTCAGCTTCATAAGCTTTTTTGGAGGGTACCCAGTTTCGAATCCAGAAAGAAAAAAAAAAAAAGAAGAAGAAAAAAAGTAAAGAAAAAAATATTTTTCATGCTGCTTCAATTAGGCCCCTGGGTGAAGATCATACAGCTTTGAAACTGTTCCGTTTTGACAAAGTTCCAAAGTGCTATACACATTAGGGAAAACTAGAGTTTGCTGTAATGTAAACTGTTTAACATGCACACTGAGGTCAAACCTAAATTTTCCCAAGCGTTTGGGTTTGTTTAAACATTAGAACATGGTTTGGTGTCAGTGAATAGGAAAACTTTAATGTTGTGGGTGGGAATCTACCCATCTTTCTTTGTTAAAGTTCCAAAGGCTACTGCAATAAAAATATTCATTTACCAAGGGGGCTATTGTGATAAGCATCCAAAGACATTACGCATTGGTGTGAAAGAAGCAAGCAGGAATAGACATCAGCACTGTGGGTGAAAAGAAACAAATCTTCCTTTCTTCTTTTTTTTTTCTTTCTTTCTTTTCTTTTACTTTTAGATTTCTTTCTTTGTAGGAGTTCCAAAGTCCAGTTTATTAAATGAGGATTTTTTTCAGGGTGGTCTGGTTATCTGTACTCCCATGTTTTTCTGGATAAATACAGTAAAGCTTGAATATCTTTGAGACTTGTTAAGTTCAACAATAACTGCATTATTCCTGTTTTGTAGTCACATCCTTAAAATTTATGTGGACTGTATTTACCTGTAGAGCCTGAATCACACGCAAGACACTGCCTGATGTAAATTACTATAACTATCTTAGGATAGCATCACAGCTGATGTGCATCAGGAGTGGTTCAGAGGATATGATTTCTAAACTTAAAGAAAAATGTACAAATTTATTTTCAATTCATACAAAATCTCAGATATTTAGCTCTGATCTAATATTGCAAATTAATCATTAGATTCTGCAATGACAAGGAGTGAAGAAGTATCACCATTAAAACATCTTACTGATTTTCTTGAAATATCCTAGGTAAAATATTATACATGTAATAATTTTAGAAAATACTTGCATGATTTAGACAATAAACTTTCCATTCAGTTATTTTCTATTACCTAAAGATGACAGTTACATCAGATAGATAGAAGAATGTGAAGTCACCTGGCCAAATGTACTTGTCTACCTTTCCTTATGGCTCTTCATATAATCAGTGCAGAAAACTAAAGATCTCAAAAGACAAATCAGAGTATTTAGGAAAGCTCTTTAAAGAAATAATGCATTTCACTCCAGAGGGAAAATAATGGAGAGCTTTGGGAACAAGTATAATGGACAGTTACAGTTTTATAAGAACTCTGCTTCTTTACTTTGGTGTCTAGTGCATTCACATGGAGAGGTCCTGAGCTGTGTGTTTGCAGATGACCTCTGCTGCTGTTGAACAAAAAAAACCTTAAAATGTAGCCAAAAAAAGCCCAACCAAGCCTCCTAAAAAAATCCACCTTGGCAGTATTAAATAATGAATTCCCAGTCTATTCTTGGTTTTGGAACCTGAAGCAGCATCCTAGAATAACACTTAGGAAGGCAATGTAGATTTAGTTGTGCTCTCATAAGCATTTGCATAAATTATATTTTACTGCTGGCAAGTTTAGGAAATGTAAAACGTTGGAAAAAATTAGTGTTGTTTGTTTTTTTCAGCCAGATGCCATGTAGTAAACTTTGTAGTTCTGTACTCACAAAGAGCTGTCCATGTTAAACAGCTGGAGATGTATTCCTATACTCAGTCCAATTTACCTACTATACTCTTGTGGCTCTCTGTGTAGTAAGGGCTGCCAAGTACCAGTTCAGCATGTAACGGGTAAATAGAAACCTAAATAAAATTAAAAACCAGAAAAATCTCTAATAATCTTTATCCTCTTAAATTTCTTAATGGAAGAGTAAGACCAGGTACAGACCCTAAATTTAAGACCAGACACAGAACCTAATTTCCATGAGTAGCTTGGACGTGACCAGTGTGCTTCCAACGTTGGTCTGAATTCTGTCCAAATTAATAGCACCTGGAATCCTTTGTCATGCCAAAACCTGTAGAGAAGTTTCTAGGGGAAGAAAAGCTTCTCTTTTTTCCTGATCTTTTGAATATCACCCTCTACATCCTCAAAAGTGATTGCAAGTAGTACAAATTAGTATGTCTTACCCAAATTATTGAATATGGAATATTTAATATCTCAGGTAAATGCTGGTTTGCCAAATTCATATGGACTGATGAATTTCATTCTCGGAGACCTGTTTTGTCTGATTGTCTCTGAAACTTTCTTAAAATGCCGTTTGTGGGTTAAAAGTTCCTTATAAGAAATGATAGTTTCACATCTGAATTCAGGCTTTAAACTAAAGGAAAGGGAGAATGCAGAGTCAGGCTTCCTGCACTCCAAAATAACAGCTGGGGCAGGTTCTGGTACAGGAAAACAGAGTTCTGGTGCACCCTCTAAATCCCTCCATCATCAAATTAGCCTTGCACGTCTGTAATTGGAAATCATTTTTTCCCCAAAATGAAATGGTTTCATAGGAATGTATGAGCCTTTTGCAGAAGTAACACAATGATGCTCTTTCGGTCTCATCAAGGACATGATCCTAACAAGAAACTCTTAGGCATCTGTTTCTTCAAAACAAGAGGAAATCATTTTAACTTTTATTAAGAAATAGAAAAATAAAGATGATCATCTCTGGAGAGCTTTATGGGCTTTGTTCTCTATCCATGTATCTGCTGTGTGACTCACAGCATAGATGCAGATCTTGGTCCCCCTGGAAATAGAGAGATGCTATCTTAGATACTATCCCCTGACACTACCAAAATGCAGAAGTCATTTAATTATGAGGATGGTATTGAAACTGGAACTCAGAGGTTTAGCTTTGAATGGAGAGTAGGGCTTTGACAAAGTTATAAAAATGTCTTCTGTGCTTTTGCTCACTTGTACGTAAAACAGGCCTAATCTAAAACTGTCGTACGAGTGATGAACTACATGTGTTTGCCAACCAATTTTTACCATTAGAAGACAAAAAGGATAATTTGGCATTTTTACATATTTAAATGAACTGTGAAATGTTGAGAAATGCAAACTTCAGCTTCCAGACACTGGCCCATGCTTTCAGGTTTGTCAATGCAAAAAGTGTAAAACAGATCCTAAGACAATGGCCATGTCTTCACTTAAGAATGTAGCCGAGAAGTAGGGGCGATTGCAAATACAGCAATTTCTCGGTTAATTTTTGAAATGAGGTTCTTTTCCCCTGTGGGATATGTATGAAATGACCAACTTGTCACAATTCATTACATATATTGCAGAAACAGGAGATCACAGCTTTCTGCCCCTCCAGTTTACCATCCATTTTGCTCAGATGGTGCTAAGACAAGCAATTACCTCTTACACAGTAACTGAGGATACACTGTACCAGCTCACACAGATAATTGTAGAATGACATTAGAACACTGTAGAGTTCTATTTAAGGCTAATTTAAGGCTTACCTTTATTCTTATGTCCAGAACACTTAGTCTAGCACAGTCTATTTAAGATATTTAACTTAGAACCTGTACAACTGTAGAATTGCAGAGGACATGGTACTTCTGCTCTTAAAGCTCTCAATCTGCTACAGAATGAAATGTGTGTGAGTGTAAAAAACTTGTGTTTGAAGAATTAGAAAACTTCTAATGAAGAAAAAATTGGCATCTCCAAGGTTAAAAGGGATGATATCTTTTAAGAGACATTCTCTAAACAGCAAAACTCCCACTTAATTCATGTGAAGGGAAGCTCTTTTCCATTATGTCTGTAAACATTATAAACTGTTCTGCAAACATCTTTTTATGAAAATCATATTTAATAAGCAAAAAGAACTTAGAAGGTGAAACTTTTAGCACATTATACCTTGAACAAAGCCCAGCTACACAGCACGGGCTGTAAATTCTCTCATATGGTCCTGCAACACTGGGTTAAAGAGACATGATGATTTTCACCAGTCAGCATGGTCTATGGTGTTTCCCATATCTTAGAAGAATGTTAATCAATGTCATAACTCTATCAGCAAGAAATACTAGAAAGTCTGGACGAAGGAGAGAATATCTTATCTGGGAAGCTCCAATTGACCTCAGGATTATCTACAAAGCTTAAATCTTGCTTTCACTAAGCCCGATGATGAAATGTCGATCTTGATGGCTGAGAAAAGCCTAGTATCTAGTCACTTAATGCAAAGGGAGAACTGCTGTTGTTGTCTACATTATATCCTTGATTCTGTCATAAGTTTCATTGGCTTCTTAGATTTCTTTTTCAAGCAGAAAAAAAGCAAATTTATGAAACAGTAAACAAGTGAATTCAAATATAGAAGATTACCTCTTCTTCACGCAACCCTCACTGTATATTACTAAGTGCTGGTTTCTCACCTTACTGATATTATTTTTATTTATATTTTTACATTGTCACCTTTACAGTTTAGAATCTCTGGTCCGTTGTCATTCTATGTAATGTACTGAAATGGTAGTAGCACTTTTTCGCCTATTTCTCTTTGCACTTCACGGACATAGTCAAATACCTCCAGGGTATGACTTACTCAACTGAGATTTAACTCCATTGACTGTACAGGAGGCCTACAGCAGCTTCATTCAGTTACTTCGGCTGAATTAGTAAACAAACAAGCCTAATCTTGTTTAGTAGAATGTTTTCAGCTCTCCTTTCTGGTTTAAATATGTATCATGTCTTGCTTAATGCATAGGTTTTCGTTTCAACCTCCAGATGTGTCACAAATAGAAGCTGTGATGACATTTCTCATTTGCTGTTGTTGACATTATGAGAAGATGCTGTTCTCTTCTCCCATTAACACAACATATTAAAATGAGGAACTGAGGAAAGTTTGCATGTTGCTACTAAAAGCGAACCTTGTTATGCTTATCACCCTCATCTTCCTCTTAGCTACCCTTTTGTGATACCATGACCTCCTACATGGATGAATACTGACAGAGCTTAGAGGTAGATATTAAGGGTTTATTCCTGGCTTTTCTGAGGTCAATGGCTGTTTTGCCAACAACTTCAGTAGATCCACAGAGTCATTTCATGAAATAATTTGGCATCAGTCCTACATATGGTTACAAATTACCATATCATGCCTCCTACTCAGAGTCCAATTAAGGTTGGTTCTATATGTAACTACAGTCCTTGTCAAAGACCTATAAGCACAGACAGTTGTTACTCTAGTTGTCAAGAACGTGGTGAGGACTTTGCACAGATCTAAGGAGAAACAATGCAAATACTCCTAGAAATTCATGGAACCATTATCTTATACTTTATCTATGGCAACATGAAGTAATTATTTTTGTATTATTATTACTATATGTACATAAGCAGTGAATCCAGTATAAAAAACACCAAGAGGAAAACTGGAGCCATTATAGCTATTTTTCTTCTTTTCCATTTTTTGACATCTAAATCAAGAACCACAAAATTCTATCTTGCTTCCATCACTAGAAACAAAGGAAGATGGTTTCTTTATTTCAGGTAAAGCTTTGTTTAACAAAGCATCGTAGAATTTAGCCCACCACTTCTACTGTATAAAGCTAAATAGGTTTACTGTGTGATGTTGATAATATTCATTAAAAAATAAGTGAGTCTCATTTTGTAGAGACATGGTGATATTGCTATGAATAAAATCATCAGTAGAATTAACAAAATCATTTTTCTCAAAGTAAATCATAGAATCATAGAATGGTAGGGGTTGAAAGGGACCTTTAGAGATCATCTAGTCCAATCCGCCTGCAGAAGCATGTTCACCTAGATCAGATGGCAGTAAAGGAAATAAATTTATGTTATTTTTCACTAGATAGAGAAAAAACATCTTAAAATATGAGCAAAGTTGATCTCACAGGTCATGTTTTAAACATGTGTAGTGAAAATTCCCTCTGTTATATTTTTACTTCAGTTACCAGATTTTACAGCAACAGAAGCAGATGCTAACCTGTCGACAGCAACTCTAAGAATGATTTACATCTCTAAAGATACACACAGGCAAATATGGAAACATAATGTTCCATCAAAAGCAAGGCGGAATTCACAAATTCCAGTTCACCATGCCATGGCTTTCGTTTCCTTTCCAATGCATCTTTTCTGACTGGAAAGAAACAATATAGAGTGTTTCCTACAACTGTAGTATAAAAGATCATGTCTCTATGTAAAGGAAACATAGAAAATTAATGTTTCAATTACACAAATGTGCACCTTTAAATTTCAAAATTATCCGTTGTATCAATTTTCAACAACATGTCCAATTATGTTATATGGATAGCAGATTTTTCAGATTCTGAAAAATAACTCCTAAGCTATGGTTATGTGTTATTGTTGAGACACTAGAGAGAGAGAGATAAACAAAGAGATTGGTCTAGGAATCATACTTGAACTAATAACAAAACCTCCCTGTCTGAAATCTTTACCCTAACTTTTTTTTTTTCCCCTTCAGTGAAGGCTACAGGATTATCATAATTTCTGTAAAAAAAAAAGAGAAAACAACCCAACTTTCTGGTTATGCTATTTTCTACTGTTTTACCTAGGAGAACTTGGGAGTGTTGAAAACTGCTTCAGGAAACTCATGCCATCTACCCTTATTTCATGTGTTCCCTCATATGAGCTGGAACAAAGGAATGGGCTTGGTAGAATTAAAGAGTGTGTGTGCATGTGTGTGGTGCATGTGTGCCTGTGTGCCTGTGTGTATAAAGAAGTGGTGATCAGACGTTACTGATAAGAGAAGCCAGTGGTGCTTCTGGGTGATGTGTGTATTCAACTCCAGGCTGACTCCTCTTATGCTAATACAGCCAATTTCCTCTTTTATTTCATTTCTGGAGCCTGAATCTGTGATCTCTGATAAGGTTCCCAAGGATACCGCCTTCACTCACAAATGGGCAAGCAAAGGGGGGGTAGGTGACGGAGACGTGTAACTCGCAGAGAGCACTAGTGGATGAATAATTTAAAACTCCACCAGGAGATTTGAGGCAAAACGGAGAGATAAGAGACACCACAGGGTCTTCTCTGTTTATTCAGAGCTTCATCTTCCAATGACAGGTGACCTCCGAGGTCAAGGGCATTATGGGAAATGGAGCCAAGAGTGGGAAAAGGTACTACATCCCAGAAGGAAGTAATGATTCACTTGGTGTCAAATGAAAAATTGATCCTTTTCCCTCTCTTTGCAGTTTTGCTCACTCCCAGTTTTCATGAAGCAACTTTGGGCCAAAGACTGACACCAATCTGAACTGCAAGAACAGATCACAAGTGAAATGGCTGGTAAGGATGGGATTGCACCAGTGTGAAACTGGTGAGAGATAAGAATCAGGACCTTTGTCTGAGCAGCGTGTTGCCTGTGTCTGTACATAGGGAGTCTGCTTTGCTAGCAGTTTTATCAAATCAGATATGTATAAAGGCAATACCTCAGAAACACCACAGACTTGATCCACCTCAGCTAAATTGCTGTTTTTCACTGGAGCAACCTCAGTTTACATCCACTTAGAATCTACCCTCGTGTTTTTAAACAAAACACTCCCTCCTAACAGTTTTATGCCTTAATTTTATTTATTTTAAGTTGATCTGGAAGTATTTGCTGTCATTGTTTTATCTGGTGTTTGTAAAAAAGACGAAAGAGATGAAAATTCTTAGGAAACACTTGGTCTTCCTTGGGCTTCGTGCAAAAAAAAAAAAAAAGGCACATTCACAAGCTCTGACTCCCATTGCTGTCTGTTTCTTTCATTTGAGCAATCCTGCACTCAATGCCTCCTTTGCAATTAGAAAAATCTGAAGCTGTTCACTCTGGTCATA